>NC_056433.1:85100327-85105327 GCF_018296145.1 Oncorhynchus tshawytscha
AAGGAGAACCTGAGAAGGGACGAGAAGGGAAGGAGAAGGGAGAAGGGAGGGAAGGAGAACTGCTCTGAAGGGAAGGAGAAGGGAATCGAGAAGGGAAGGGGAAGGGAAGGGAGAAGGGAGAAGGGAAGCGAAGGGAAGGGAGAAGGGAAGGGAGAAGGGAGAAGGGAAGGGAGAAGGGAAGGGAGAAGGGAGAAGGGAAGGAAGGGAAGGGAAGGGAGAAGGGAAGGAGAAGGGAGAAGGGAAGGGAGAAGGGAAGCGAGAAGGGAAGGGGAAGGGAAGGGAGAAGGAGAAGGAAGGGAGAAGGGAGAAGGGAAGGGAGGGAAGGAGAAAGGAAGGAGAAGGAGAAGGGAAGGGAAGGGAGAAGGGAAGGAGAAGGGAGAAGGGAGAAGGGAAGGAGAAGGGAAGGGAGAAGGAGAAGGGAAGGGAGAAGGGAAGGAGAAGGGAAGGGAGGAGAAGGGAAGGAGAAGGGAGAAGGGAAGGAGAAGGGAAGGGAGAAGGAGAAGGGAAGGAGAAGGGAAGGGAGAAGGGAAGGAGAAGGGAAGGAGAAGGGAGAAGGGAGAAGGGAGAAGGGAGAAGGGAAGGAGAAGGGAAGGAGAAGGGAGAAGGGAGGAGAAGGGAGAAGGAGAAGGGAGAAGGGAGAAGGGAGAAGGAGAAGGGAGAAGGGAGAAGGGAGAAGGAGAAGGGAGAAGGGAGAATGGAAGGGAGAAGGGAAGGAGAAAGGAAGGAGAAGGGAGAAGGGAAGGGAGAAGGGAAGGGAGAAGGGAGAAGGAGAAGGGAAGGGAGAAGGGAAGGAGAAGGAGAAGGAGAAGGGAGAAGGGAAGGAGAAGGGAGAAGGGAGAAGGGAAGGGAGAAGGGAGAAGGGAAGGGAGAAGGGAGAAGGGAAGGAGAAGGAGAAGGGAGAAGGGAGAAGGGAAGGGGGAAGGGAGAAGGGAAGGGAGAAGGGAAGGAGAAGGGAAGGAGAAGGGAAGGGAGAAGGGAAGGGAGAAGGGAAGGAGAAAGGAAGGGAGAAGGGAGAAGGGAAGGGAAGGGAAGGGAAGGGAGAAGGGAAGGAAGGGAAGGAGAAGGGAAGGAGAAGGGAAGGGAGAAGGGAGAAGCGAAGGGAGAAGGGAAGGGAGAAGGGAAAGGGAGAAGTGGCAGGGAAGGGAAGGGAAGGGAAGGGAGAAGGGAGAAGGGAAGGGAGAAGGGAGAAGGGAAGGGAGAAAGGGAAGGGAAGGGAAGAAGGAGAAGGAGAAGGGAAGGGAGAAGGAGAAGGGAGAAGGGAAGGGAGAAGGGAAGGAGAAGGGAAGGGAGAAGGAGAAGGGAAGGGAGAAGGAGAAGGGAAGGGAGAAGGGAGAAGGGAAGGGAGAAGGAAGGGAGAAGGGAAGGAGAAGGGAAGGAGAAGGGAGAAGGAAGGAGAAGGGAAGGAGAAGGGAAGGAGAAGGAAGGGAGAAGGGAAGGGAGAAGGAGAAGGGAAGGAGAAGGGAAGGAGAAGGGAGAAGGAAGGAGAAGGAAGGGAGAAGGGAAGGAGAAGGAGAAGGGGAGAAGGGAAGGGAGAAGGTAAGGGAGAAGGGAAGGGAGAAGGGAAGGAGAAGGGGGAGAAGGGAAGGAGAAGGTAAGGGAGAAGGGAGAAGGGAGGGAGAGGGAAGGAGAAGGGGAGAAGGGAAGGGAGAAGGTAAGGGAGAAGGAGAAGGGAAGGGAGAAGGTAAGGAGAAGGGAGAAGGAGAAGGAGAAGGAAGGAGAAGGGAGAAGGAAGGAGAAGGGAAGGAGAAGGGAAGGGAGAAGGGAGAAGGTAAGGGAGAAGGGAGAAGAGAAGGGACAAGGGAGAAGGTAAGGGAGAAGGGAGAAGGGAAGGGAGAAGGGAAGGGAGAAGGGAAGGGAGAAGGGAAGCGAGAAGGGAAGGGAGAAGGGAGAAGGGAAGCGAGAAGGGAAGGGAGAAGGGAAGGGAGAAGGGAAGGGAGAAGCGAGAAGGAGGTGTTTGTTGTTATAGATAGTCGAAGACTTTACTTTTATGCCAGTCTACAATTAATACTGTCACAATGGGCAGCAGGAAGGAAGAGACGTTCACAGAGATGGCATCCTGAATAAAAACGAGATGAGGGAGGTGCTTATTGTCTCGGATTAAAAATGGCAGATGGAGAGCATGTAGACTATGTAAGGAAGGAAGGCTCAGACTTAGTTCTACGGTTCCAAACTCCAGAAATTCTGTCGAACGTTGTCTACAAGTGATGGAAATTGTTCCTAACCATTGTTCTTATCATTGTCTCTTGAAAATACAAAATTACTACCACCTTATTTATTCATATTTATTCAAGAAGTATCCATTTCTGGGCCTCCTCATCTACTGGTCATCTGTCAAAATGGCTGATATGTTACCTCTCTTGCTTACCTTTTGTCTTTGAGTTTACCATATAAGCGCATAGATTGGATACCAAAACTGGAGGCACCGCTTGGGTATACAGTACAACTCTAGTTGAGATAATAATGCCAGTCAAAGGGCCCACAGTCATCATCAAGTCCTTTATCTTCCACTTGTGGGTTGTTTCTCCATCTCTACATCTCCATCAACACAGTGGAGTGGTTTACCATGTCCAATTACTACAACAGTAATTAGAGGGAGAGCGGGGGAGTGGACCCAAAAGCCTGGGCCTTTATTCAAAAAGCCTCTCAGAGTTGGAGTGTTAAACTAGGATTAGTTCTGCCTTTTTAGGTCATAATAAAGACAATGATATTGACCGGGGGAGGGGGGCTGATCCTAGATCAACAGTCCCACCCTGAGATGTTTTGTGAATCAGGGCCCTGGGGCTGAAGGCTGAGGCTTGACGAACGTAGTCTCTCTCCATTAGCCAACCCTGTTCATAAGGATCCAGTAGGAGGGATGTCCTATCACTCACTACACTCTGTCATACACTCTTAGAATAAAGGGGCTTCCGAAGGGGATCTAAATGGAACCCAAAAGGGTTCTACCTGGAAGCAAAAGTGTTCAATCTGGAACAACAAAGGGTTATCCTATGTGGACAGCCGAAGAACCCTTTAGGTTCTAGATAGCACCCTTTTTTCTAAGAGTGTACTCCATTGGCAGTGGACTTTGTAATAAGGATCCATGGCTGGAGCTTTCAGCAGCCATTAATACTGAATTAAGAGCTTTGCTGATGCACTCAAGAATATGTTACAATCTCAGCAATTCATCTGCTAGCTATAAATTAGAGCATTATACCAGGAAGACAAATAGCAGGGTGGCAAAGCCGTCCGTCCGGAGTGTGAGTGTGTTTGTGTAAGATAATGATAATTAGCCATGTCTCCAAAAGACTAGCACATAATATTTGATGGCTGTACAGTATATATACAGTATGTATGTTTATGTTTAGAACCCAGAGGTTTCCTTGATCATGTGACATGCCCCCCCCCAAAAAAAACATAAGGATGAATGTTAGCAAAAAGAACATTGTAAATTCATGCGTAGGCAATGAATGAACAATGATGTTAATCCTGAAGATGAGCTTTATGTTGTTTTTTGGGGTGGGGGGGAAATCTCACCACAGGAAAATATAGGGACTTGGAGTTTTCCCTGATTACGTGACATGTGCAGGGAAAACTCTTGGGGGAACGTTCAGCGGGACACAGCGTTTTTGGAACGTTTGGATAGAAATATGTTACGTAGAACAGACACGCCTTTCCAACATGTAGAACAAAGAATCGTGTTGGCTCTATTAATGGAATTTCTATCTGCTACGTTCAACAGCGTTTTGGTAACAGAACGTCGTACTGGTCGTTCTTTCATAGGTGTGTCTCAGTTTAATTCTCAAGATTGTACATTGTTCACTGAAGACTCAATCTGTCTTAAGATACAATTATTTGAGTATCCTATCAGAACATCACACATTTGACATCCTCCCTTTGAAATATAATGTTTCAGTCTTTCTCCAACACACTTCTTGACCTCATTTCTCCATTCAGTGTGTTCCTACTGAGAACTACAAAGACTAGAAATCTGACCTCCGTGGAGTATTTCATTTCATCCTCTATAATCTTTTTTTTCTCATTCATGTATTATCAGTTGGATTTACTACAAACAGATGAAAATGGGAGTCATAAAAGGCTGAGGTAATTTGTTAATTGCTTCGGGCACCTTTTATTTTGTTCCCTCGCCCCTCTCAAAGTTAGTGATGTGGAGAGAAGTCCTCTGCCGAGTTTGTAGATTAGTGCCTGGCGTTATTACACGGAGAAAACAAAAGAGAGGAGCTCAGTGTCTCTACTCTGTCTGCGCTGTCCCTATGGGTCCCAATCAAAAGTAGTGCACTACTTAGGGAATAGGAGGTCATTTGGGACACTGTCTTCCGCAGCTCTTCTCAGCAAGTCTTCGTTTCAGAGACATCCTGATTTTTATCGAAAGATGAATTAAACCTTGACTTTCAGTCGACTCAGCAAGAAGAGAGTTCTCCGCGATTGATATTATATCATTTCACATTCTGCGCTCTCTGGGTATGTAAATGTAGAGCGTAGATCTGTTTTTTTTTTCCAATAAAAGTGCTTGACACTGATTTGCATGTATTTATTTATTTAATTCTCTCCGTTTTCTTTTGCAGACCTTTTCAGTTCGGACCCCAGTCTCGGAGGTGCTGTGGGGAGGGGAGAAGAAAAAAAAGAAAAAAGAAAATTAAAATCCATCAGCTAATGTGTCGGCTGGTAATGAAATAAGAATCTTGACACTCACTCCCATTGAAATGCAAAAGAGGTGTCCTGGCGTTACCCAAGCAATTTATCATAAAAGCCAGTGAATTTCTATTTAATATACATGAGGTACAGTGAATTATTATAGGACTTGCCATTATAACAAACTTCTCAAAGTGCACAGACAAAAGGGGTCAAGTATATTATTTTGGCTTCCGTCCCTCAGATGGATATTCTAAGTGGCTCTCGCTGGAGTTAGGAATCTCTCTTTGAACATCTTTCATACTTCAGTCCATTTACACTATTCAGTTATTTCTCTTCTCTGTGGATAGAAAAGGGAGAGACAGAGAAGG
>NC_056433.1:85107827-85165327 GCF_018296145.1 Oncorhynchus tshawytscha
TCATCATCATGTCACATCTTCATCTTCATGCCACATCTTCATCATCATGTCACATCTTCATCATCATGCCACATCTTCATCATCATGTCACATCTTCATCATCATGTCACATCTTCATCATCATGTCACATCTTCATCTTCATGCCCAGGTCCTCATCATCATGCCACATCTTCATCATCATTTCACATCCTCATCAGATAAGGTCCAACTCAGTTTGGCATAAATACATGAGATACAAAATAAAACCCAATCATAATGATGCATAGTGAATCATAATGAATCATGATGGCGCATAATGAATCATAATGACGCATAATGAATCATAATGAATCATAATGACGCATAATGAAACATAATGACGCATAATGAATCATAATGAATCATAATGATGCATAATGAATCATAATGACGCAAAATGAATCATAATGAATCATAATTAATCATAATGACGCATAATGAAACATAATGATGCATAATGAATCATAATGAATCATAATGATGCATAATGAATCATAATGATGCAAAATGAATCATAATGAATCATAATGATGCATAATGAATCATAATGATGCAAAATGAATCATAATGAATCATAATGACGTATAATGAATCATAATGGTGAATAATGAATCATAATGACGGATAATGAATCGTAATGACGCATAGTGAATCATAATGACGCATAATGAATCATAATGAATCATAATGACGCATAGTGAATCATAATGACGCATAATGAATCATAATGAATCATAATGAATCATAATGACGCGTAATGAATCATGATTTCAAGTCTATATACAGACTTGAAATCACTGGCCACTTTAATAAAATGGAACACAAGTCACTTGAATTAATAATGTTTACATATTTTGCATGACTCATCTCATATGTATATACCTTATTCTACCCTATTCTACAGTATCTTTGTGTATGCCACTCTGACAATGCTATTCCAAATATTTACATATTCTTAATTCCATTCCTTTACTTTAGATGTGTGTGTATTTTTGTGAAATTGTTAGATATCTACTTGTTAGATATTACCGAAATCGTCGGAGCTAGAAACACAAGCATCTCGCCACAGCTGCAATAACACGTGTGCGTGACAAATTCAATTCAATTTGATTTGATAATCTACTGTTAATTCCTTCTTTTATTTTATTTTATTGACACCGTAGGAAGGCATTAGTCTTGAGTGTGTTATGTCATTGTCGATGTCCATAAACACTAATCAAAGATCCCATTTAAAACATTGATCAAAAAAGGTATTTTAAAAGGTCCTTAAATGAAACAGCCTGAGGTGTCGAGGAGGAAGGGCTTCTTTTTTTTTTAATGCAGCCCTGTATGTATTAGGCTGTAGACTGAAGGCTGGTTGTCATATCAATCTACCGCGCTTGTACTCAGTCATAATGTATAATTTATATGACACAATTTGACTGAGGCATGATAATGCCATTATAATAATGGAGAATGTCTTCAGATTGTCTTTCCCCAAGAGAGCTCTCAACAAATCACCACGTCTCACCAACCAGGGCCAAAGATTAATGACGAAACATGGCAAGGACAAATTAGAGTGTTTTCACACACTGACGGGAGGAGGCATCAGGCAGCAAGTAAAGCATGTTGGCATCTACTTAAATATCCCGCAGCTTAAAACATAAAGGCACCATGCATTCATATCTACTCTCTGGTGATGACCCTCTTTGCATACAGACATCTCTATTGGCCCTCTGATATAGAAGGACATTGTCATACTACCAGTGTTAGTTGTTTCGTTTTGTTTTATACAGTAGATCATGTTCCCGTTTGGAATGTCAGACACAGACACCAATAGTCTGTATCTGTAGCCCATAGATGTAGAATCACTAGAATGGTTACACACAATATGGCTGCCGGTCCACCCCATCACAGAACGTTGACTGACCTGAGTGAGAATATGCTTCTAGATATGCTATTTCTATGAGTGACCCTCTGAGTGACTGTGACATCCTATGAGGAGGAACCCACTCCTACCTACTGAAGGTGCTACCCACAGAAGCCTCGGAATATAACTATTTTTGGTTCTACGTGGAACCATTTCACTAATACAAGGTTCTATGTGGAACCCTTTCACGAATACAAGGTTCTACATGGAACCCTTTCACTAATACAAGGTTCTACGTGGAACCCTTTCACCACTAAAATGTTCTATGCAGAACCTTTTCAGCACCAAAGGGTTCTACCTGAAAACCAAAAAGGGATCTCCTTATGGGAACAAACAAAGAGAGAATCCCCCTGGGGCTTCTGAAAGGCAATGGGAGGCATGGCGCCACTTGGTTTCTCATTTCTGTCACTGTTATGTGTGTTTAGGAGTCAGTGCTGATTAAACTAGCACAGCACTCCACTCCACTTCCTATTAATTCCTATTACCAATTCACTGAGCCCAGACCCTTTCCCAGACCCTCTCCCAGGCCCTCTCCCAGACCCTCTCCCAAACCCTCTCCCAGGCCCTCTCCCAGGCCCTCTCCCAGGTACTCTCCCAAGCCCTCTCCCAGACCCTCTCCCAGACCATCTCCCAGACCCTCTCCCAGACCATCTCCCAGACCCTCTCCCAAACCCTCTCCCAAGCCCTCTCTCCCAGACCCTCTCCCAGGCCCTCTCCCAGGCCCTCACCCAGGCCCTCTCTCAGGCCCTCTACCAGGTCCTCTCCCAGGCCCTCTCCCAGGTACTCTCCCAAGCCCTCTCCCAGACCCTCTCCCAGACCATCTCCCAGACCCTCTCCCAGGTCCCCTCTCCCAAGCCCTCTCCCAGACCCTCTCCCAGACCCTCTCCCAGGCCCTCTCCCAGACCCTCACCCAGACCCTCTCTCAGGCCCTCTACCAGGTCCTCTCCCAGGCCCTCTCCCAGGCCCTCCCAGGCCCTCTCCCAGGTCCTCTACCAAGCCCTCTCCCAGGCCCTCTCCCAGACCCTCTCATAAGCCCTCTCCCAAGCCCTCTCCCAGACCCTCTCATAAGCCCTCTCCCAAGCCCTCTCCCAGACCTTCTCTCCCAGACCCTCTCCCAGACCTTCTCCCAGGCCCTCTCCCAGACCCTCTCATAAGCCCTCTCCCAAGCCCTCTCCCAGACCTTCTCCCAGACCCTCTCCCAGGCCTTCTCCCAGACCCTCTCCCAGACCTTCTCCCAGGCCCTCTCCCAGACCTTCTCCCAGACCCTCTCCCAAGCCCTCTCCCAGACCTTCTCCCAAGCCCTCTCCCAGACCTTCTCCCAGACCCTCTCCCAGACCTTCTCCCAGGCCCTCTCCCAGACCCTCTCATAAGCCCTCTCCCAAGCCCTCTCCCAGACCTTCTCCCAGACCCTCTCCCAGACCTTCTCCCAGGCCCTCTCCCTCGCTCTTCTCAATTTAAGTGAGTGAATGGAGACAATGTGCATCTATTTTTCACATGAGCCAAATACATCAGGTGAAATGCTTACTTTTACAAGCCTTTCACAGTAAGCTCTACACCTGTTGTATTCGGCACATGTGACAAATAACATTTGATTTGATTTAATTTGAGTAAAATCACTTGGAGATGAATGGCTGGTGTTTTTATAGTCTTTTATGCCCAATAACTTCATTTGTTTGGCTCAGAAAACTTGGGGAGACAAATAAAGTCACCCAGTTGGGTAACCCTGCCCTATATAGTGTCCTAGTTACAAGTAGTGCATTATATAGAGAATAGGGTGCCATTTTGGATGCCCATTTTGTACAGTACCCTGTTTGTATATCAATATGGTTGGTACAGTATCCTGTATGTATGTCAATATGGTTGGTACAGTATCCTGTACGTATGTCAATATGGTTGGTACAGTATCCTGTTTGTATGTCAATATGGTTGGTACAGTATCCTGTACGTATGTCAATATGGTTGGTACAGTATCCTGTACGTATGTCAATATGGTTGGTACAGTATCCTGTATGTATGTCAATATGGTTGGTACAGTATCCTGTACGTATGTCAATATGGTTGGTACAGTATCCTGTATGTATGTCAATATGGTTGGTACAGTATCCTGTATGTATATCAATATGGTTGGTACAGTATCCTGTACGTATGTCAATATGGTTGGTACAGTATCCTGTATGTATGTCAATATGGTTGGTACAGTATCCTGTATGTATGTCAATATGGTTGGTACAGTATCCTGTATGTATATCAATATGGTTGGTACAGTATCCTGTACGTATGTCAATATGGTTGGTACAGTATCCTGTTTGTATATCAATATGGTTGGTACAGTATCCTGTATGTATGTCAATATGGTTGGTACAGTATCCTGTACGTATGTCAATATGGTTGGTACAGTATCCTGTTTGTATATCAATATGGTTGGTACAGTATCCTGTATGTATGTCAATATGGTTGGTACAGTATCCTGTATGTATATCAATATGGTTGGTACAGTATCCTGTATGTATATCAATATGGTTGGTACAGTATCCTGTATGTATGTCAATATGGTTGGTACAGTATCCTGTATGTATATCAATATGGTTGGTACAGTATCCTGTATGTATGTCAATATGGTTGGTACAGTATCCTGTATGTATGTCAATATGGTTGGTACAGTATCCTGTATGTATATCAATATGGTTGGTACAGTATCCTGTATGTATATCAATATGGTTGGTACAGTATCCTGTATGTATGTCAATATGGTTGGTACAGTATCCTGTATGTATATCAATATGGTTGGTACAGTATCCTGTATGTATGTCAATATGGTTGGTACAGTATCCTGTACGTATGTCAATATGGTTGGTACAGTATCCTGTACGTATGTCAATATGGTTGGTACAGTATCCTGTATGTATATCAATATGGTTGGTACAGTATCCTGTATGTATGTCAATATGGTTGGTACAGTATCCTGTATGTATGTCAATATGGTTGGTACAGTATCCTGTTTGTATATCAATATGGTTGGTACAGTATCCTGTATGTATGTCAATATGGTTGGTACAGTATCCTGTATGTATGTCAATATGGTTGGTACAGTATCCTGTATGTATGTCAATATGGTTGGTACAGTATCCTGTATGTATGTCAATATGGTTGGTACAGTATCCTGTATGTATGTCAATATGGTTGGTACAGTATCCTGTATGTATGTCAATATGGTTGGTACAGTATCCTGTATGTATGTCAATATGGTTGGTACAGTATCCTGTATGTATGTCAATATGGTTGGTACAGTATCCTGTATGTATGTCAATATGGTTGGTACAGTATCCTGTACGTATGTCAATATGGTTGCGTTTAGACAGGCAGCCCAATTCTGAACTTTTTTTCACTCATTTGTATTTTCACAAATCAGATCAACTGATTTGAGGAGATCTGATGGAAAAAAGTGGGGGAAAAAGATCAGAATTGGGCTGCCTGTGTGAACACAGCCATAGAAGTCATGTTCTGTCTGGATTACTCAGGCTGCAAGTTATTTGTGAAATGACTAATGACACGCCTCTTACCAAGACCACCTGAATGACTAATGACACTCCTCTTACCAAGACCACCTGAATGACTAATGACACTCCTCTTACCAAGACCACCTGAATGACTAATGACACTCCTCTTACCAAGACCACCTGAATGACTAATGACACTCCTCTTACCAAGACCACCTGAATGACTAATGACACTCCTCTTACCAAGACCACCTGAATGACTAATGACACTCCTCTTACCAAGACCACCTGAATGACTAATGACACTCCTCTTACCAAGACCATCTGAATGACTAATGACACTCCTCTTACCAAGACCATCTGAATGACTAATGACACTCCTCTTACCAAGACCACCTGAATGACTAATGACACTCCTCTTACCAAGACCACCTGAATGACTAATGACACTCCTCTTACCAAGACCATCTGAATGACTAATGACACTCCTCTTACCAAGACCACCTGAATGACTAATGACACTCCTCTTACCAAGACCACCTGAATGACTAATGACACTCCTCTTACCAAGACCATCTGAATGACTAATGACACTCCTCTTACCAAGACCATCTGAATGACTAATGACACTCCTCTTACCAAGACCACCTGAATGACTAATGACACTCCTCTTACCAAGACCACCTGAATGACTAATGACACTCCTCTTACCAAGACCACCTGAATGACTAATGACACTCCTCTTACCAAGACCACCTGAATGACTAATGACACTCCTCTTACCAAGACCACCTGAATGACTAATGACACTCCTCTTACCAAGACCATCTGAATGACTAATGACACTCCCTCTTACCAAGACCATCTGAATGACTAATGACACTCCTCTTACCAAGACCACCTGAATGACTAATGACACTCCTCTTACCAAGACCACCTGAATGACTAATGACACTCCTCTTACCAAGACCACCTGAATGACTAATGACACTCCTCTTACCAAGACCACCTGAATGACTAATGACACTCCTCTTACCAAGACCACCTGAATGACTAATGACACTCCTCTTACCAAGACCACCTGAATGACTAATGACACTCCTCTTACCAAGACCACCTGAATGACTAATGACACTCCTCTTACCAAGACCACCTGAATGACTGATAATGTCTGTTGTTGTATGTCAATAGATGTTCATGTAGTTGTATAGTTAATAATCATGTATTTGTTTCCGGATCTTTCTTATTCCTGTGAGATTGTTTAGGGGTTACTATCTGTTGTTCCATGTAATGAATCTGTTATTCAATGTGTTTCTATTGGCTAATAGCAGTAAGGACTATATGTTATTCAATGTGTTTCTATTGGCTAATAGCAGTAAGGACTATCTGTTATTCAATGTGTTTCTATTGGCTAATAGCAGTAAGGCTATCTGTTATTCAATGTGTTTCTATGGGCTAATAGCAGTAAGGACTCTGTTATTCAATGTGTTTCTATGGGCTAATAGCAGTAAGGACTATCTGTTATTCAATGTGTTTCTATTGGCTAATAGCAGTAAGGTCTATCTGTTATTCAATGTGTTTCTATTGGCTAATAGCAGTAAGGACTATCTGTTATTCAATGTGTTTCTATGGGCTAATAGCAGTAAGGTCTATCTGTTATTCAATGTGTTTCTATTGGCTAATAGCAGTAAGGACTATCTGTTATTCAATGTGTTTCTATGGGCTAATAGCAGTAAGGACTATCTGTTATTCAATGTGTTTCTATTGGCTAATAGCAGTAAGGACTCTCTGTTATTCAATGTGTTTCTATTGGCTAATAGCAGTTAGACCAAATTGACATTTTTCATCAAATACATTTTGTATATATTTTTGGGATACTTCAAGGGGTCTTAAAATTCAAACTTAAATAACAGAATTATCCTTGGTATGACCTTCTTAAAAAATTCCATATAGCTTATTAGAACACCCCCCTCCTCCTCCCTCGTCTTGGGCAGGGCTTAGACTGTAATGGGTTAATAATAATGTGTAATTAAAGAACCATGTTCAATGCATATTCAGAAGGGACATGTTTTCCTTTCCACATAATACCACACAGCAATATCTACCGTAAAGGGTCATTGTCAAACCTCATTTCTGCCATGGTGTTTAAACTGCAGCTTCTGTGGTGCTGTGAGAGCTGTAACAACAGCAACCGGATGGTGACTTTTCAGTGGAGAATGTCTTAGGCTATAGCACAAAGGGTTCAGCGCTCTCAATGACTGAGACACTTTCTTTAGCGGAACCTACGGTGGTTTTCTATTGTGCTTTGAAGAAAAAAAGAGCTTTGAAATGCATTAGCCGCTACACAATTTTCTGAAGAAAGACCAAGCATGGTATTGAGACATTGGCAATAGAACATAACTAAAATATTCTTTTTTTTTTTAAATGGGGAAAACTAGCAATTTTAAAAGATTCTCACAACCCCCCCCTTGAGATCTTTTCCTTTATTGTTTGCTGCCGACTTGATGCAGCAAAGCTCTATCAGTTTTTTCCAAATCACTTTTTCTTCTTCTAAGCGTGACAAATGTATTTTCAGGCTCCATAAAATAGCCTTTTCTTATTTCAAGCAGCAGAATATACAGTGGAAAATCTTTCACATAGTGTATCCTTAAAAGCACATTACTCTGTCCCATACAGCGCTAAGAGTTTAAGAACACAGTTCATATTTACAGTTTGTGAAGGGGAAAATAGGAGAAAAGAAGGAAAGGATTTTATGCCGTGGAATAAAATGAAGAAGGAAAAAAAACCACCCACGTACACACACTCACTCATTGCAGCCGTTTCACAATCCTATCCTTAATGCCTAAGACCAACATAAAAGAAGGGAGTTTAAGAATATAGGGATAAACCTTTTCAGCTTTTCTAAGTCTTAAGGCTGGTTTATGCTCCATGAATACCCAGCATCCCCTGCCAGCGCTGTTGCCACTCTAAATAGATATTACAATGATTTGGGAACAATGCATTCCACTGATTCCCTCAGACACAAAAATACATATATGTGTATATATAGTGAATAGGAAAGCAAACATTAGCGCTCGCTGACAATACAAGCATTTTTGATGTAGAAGGGGAAAGCGAGATTAATGTCTGCGGGAGAGAAAAGGCGAGGAGATAGCACTTTGGTGTTTGGTGGGGAAAGCTGCGGCGGGGAGATGCTTTGGGAAGCTAAATCCCCCCTTAGCACAATGCTGGGCTGCTGATACAAGCGACAGACATGGGGTCACCTCCCCTCAAGGGGACAATGGAGACACAACAACAAACTGAACTGCAGAGCAGAGCAGGAAGACAGGAAGTAAATAGCTACAGCACAGGGAGAGTACATCTCTGTCATGGCCGAGAAATATACACTATATACTGTATATAAAAGTAAGTGGACACCCCTTCAAATGAGTGGATTCGGCCATTTCAGCCACACCCTTTGCTGACAGGTGTATAAAATCGAGAAGACACCAGGCAATCTCCATAGACAAACATTGGCAGTAGAATGGCCTTACTGAAGAGCTCAGTGACTTTTCAACATGGCACCATCATAGGATGCCACCTTTCCAACAAGTCAGTTCGTCTAGGAGCAACAATGGCTCAGCCGTAAAGTGACAGGCCACACATAGCTCACAGAAAGGGACCGCCGAGTGCTGAAGCACGTCTAAAGCAATGAACAAATCATCTGTCCTCGGTTACAACACTCACTACCGAGTTCCAAACTGCCTCTGGAAGCAAAGTCAGCACAATAACTGTTCATCAGGGAGCTTCATGAAATGGGTTTCCATGGCCGAGCAGCCGCACACAAAGCCTAAGATCACCATGCACAATGCCAAGGGTCTGAAACAGTGGAAACACGTACTCTGGAATGATGAATCAGCTTCCCCATCAGGCAGTCCGACGGACGAGACTGGGTTTGGCGGATGCCACCTTCTTCACCACACTGTCTGTGTGGGGGGGACCATTTCAGATTGTCAGTGATGTGTACGCAGAGGAATTTGAAGATTTCTACCTTCTCCACTGCGGTCCCGTCGATGTGGATAGGGGGCGTGCTCCCTCTGCTGTCTCCTGAAGTCCACGATCAGCTCCTTTGTTTTGTTGACATTGAAGAAGACGTTATTTTCCTGACACCACTCTGCAGGGACCTCACCTCCTCCCTGTAGGCTGTCTTGTCATTGTTGGCAATCAGGCCTACAACTGTTGTGACGTCTGCAAACAGCATCATTGGTGAACAGGGAGTACAGGAGGGGGCTGAGCACGCACCCTAGTGGGGCCCCTGTGTTGAGGATGAGCGAAGTGGAGATGTTGTTTCCTACTTTCACCACCTGGGGCCGGCCTGTCAGGAAGTCCAGGACCCAGTTGCACAGGGCAAGTTCAGACCCAGGGCCCTGAGCTTAATGATGAGCTTGGAGGGTACTATGGTGTTAAATGCTGAGCTGTAGTCAATAAACAGCATTCTTACAAAGGTATTCCTCTTGTCCAGATGGGGTAGGGCTGTGTTCAGTACGATGGCAATTGCAATGTCTGGGGATCTATTGGGGTTGTATGCAAATTGAAGTGGGTCTTTGGTGGCAAGACAGGTAAGGAAGAGGTGATCTGATCCTTAACTAGCCTCTCAAAGCACTTCATGATGACAGAAGTGAGTGTTACAGGGCGATAGTCATATAGTTTTATATAGACCGGTGTGTGCCTTTCCAAATCATGTCCAATCAATTGAATTTACCACAGGTGGACTCCAATCAAGTTGTAGAAACATCTCAAAGGTGATTAATGGAAACAGGATGCACCTGAGCTCAATTTCGAGTCTCATAGCAAAGGGTCTGAATACTTACAGTTGAAGTCAGAAGTTTACATACACTAAGTTGACTGTGCATTTAAACAGCTTGGAACATTCCAGAAAATGATGTCATGGCTTTAGAAGCTTCTGATAGGCTAATTAACATAATTTGACCCTGGGTCTCGACCCCGCCCTGTGCAACTGGGTACTGGACTTCCTGACGGGCCGCCCCCAGGTGGTGAGGGTAGGCAACAACATCTCCACCCCGCTGATCCTCAAACTGGGGCCCCACAAGGGTGCGTTCTGAGCCCTCTCCTGTACTCCCTGTTCACCCACGACTGCGTGGCCACGCACGCCTCCAACTCAATCATCAAGTTTGCGGACGACACAACAGTGGTAGGCTTGATTACCAACAACGACGAGACGGCCTACAGGGAGGAGGTGAGGGCCCTCGGAGTGTGGTGTCAGGAAAATAACCTCACACTCAACGTCAACAAAACTAAGGAGATGATTGTGGACTTCAGGAAACAGCAGAGGGAACACCCCCTATCCACATCGATGGAACAGTAGTGGAGAGGGTAGCAAGTTTTAAGTTCCTCGGCATACACATCACAGACAAACTGAATTGGTCCACTCACACAGACAGCATCGTGAAGAAGGCGCAGCAGCGCCTCTTCAACCTCAGGAGGCTGAAGAAATTCGGCTTGTCACCAAAAGCACTCACAAACTTCTACAGATGCACAATCGAGAGCATCCTGGCGGGCTGTATCACCGCCTGGTACGGCAACTGTTCCGCCCACAACCGTAAGGCTCTCCAGAGGGTAGTGAGGTCTGCACAACGCATCACCGGGGGCAAACTACCTGCCCTCCAGGACACCTACACCACCCGATGTTACAGGAAGGCCATAAAGATCATCAAGGACATCAACCACCCGAGCCACTGCCTGTTCACCCCGCTATCATCCAGAAGGCGAGGTCAGTACAGGTGCATCAAAGCTGGGACCGAGAGACTGAAAAACAGCTTCTATCTCAAGGCCATCAGACTGTTAAACAGCCACCACTAACATTGAGTGGCTGCTGCCAACACACTGACACAACTCCAGCCACTTTAATAATGGGAATTGATGGGAAATGATGTAAATATATCACTAGCCACTTTAAACAATGCTACCTTATATAATGTTACTTACCCTACATTATTCATCTCATATGCATACGTATATACTGTACTCTATATCATCGACTGCATCCTTATGTAATACATGTATCACTAGCCACTTTAACTATGCCACTTTGTTTACATACTCATCTCATATGTATATACTGTACTCGATACCATCTACTGTATCTTGCCTATGCTGCTCTGTACCATCACTCATTCATATATCCTTATGTACATATTCTTTATCCCCTTACACTGTGTATAAGACAGTAGTTTTGGAATTGTTAGTTAGATTAGTTGTTGGTTATTACTGCATTGTCGGAACTAGAAGCACAAGCATTTCGCTACACTCGCATTAACATCTGCTAACCATGTGTATGTGACAAATAAAATTAGATTTTGATTTGATTTGATTTGACATAATTTGACAGTTTACCTGTGGATGTATTTCAAGGCCTACCTTCAAACGCAGTGCCTCTTTGCTTGACATCATGGCAAAATCAAAAGAAATCAGCCAAGACCTCAGAAAAATAATTGTAGACCTCCACACGTCTGGTTCATCCTTGGGAGCAATTTCCAAATGCCTGAAAGTACCACGTTCATCTGTACAAACAATAGTACGCAACACCATGGGACCACGCAGCCGTCA
Source organism: Oncorhynchus tshawytscha (assembly GCF_018296145.1). Lineage (NCBI taxonomy): Eukaryota > Metazoa > Chordata > Actinopteri > Salmoniformes > Salmonidae > Oncorhynchus > Oncorhynchus tshawytscha. The sequence goes on from NC_056433.1 coordinate 85,119,859, forward strand.
TACCACTCAGGAAGGAGACGCGTTCTGTCTCCTAGAGATGAACGTACTTTCGTGCTTAAAGTGCAAATTAATCCCAGAACAACAGCAAAGGACCTTGTGAAGATGCTGGCGGAAACAGGTACAAAAGTATCTATATCCACAGTAAAACGAGTCCTATATCGACATAACCTGAAAGGCCGCTCAGCAAGGAAGAAGCCACTGCTCCAAAACCACCATAAAAAAGCAAGACTACTGTACATGGGGACAAAGATCATACTTTTTGGAGAAATGTCCTCTGGTCTGATGAAACAAAAATAGAACTGTTTGACCATAATGACCATTGTTATGTTTGGAGGAAAAAGGGGGATGCTTGCAAGCTGAAGAACACCATCCCAACCGTGAAGCACGGGGGTGGCAGCATCATGTTGTGAGGGTGCTTTGCTGCAGGAGGGACTGGTGCAGTTCACAAAATTGATGGCATCATGAGGTAGGAGAATTATGTGGATATATTGAAGCAACATCTCAAGACATCAGTCAGGAAGTTAAAGCTTGTATCACACCCTGACCTTAGAGAGCCTTTTTATTTCTCTATTTGGTTAGGTCAGGTTGTGATTTGGGTGGGCATTCTAGTTTGTACATTTCTTTGTTGGCCGGGTATGGTTCCCAATCAGAGGCATCTGTCTATCGTTGTCTCTGATAAGGGATCATACTTAGGCAGCCCTTTTTCCCACCTTCAGTTGTGGGATCTTGTCTTTGTTTGTTGCATGTGTTGCACTCCGAAGCTTCACGTTCGTTGTGTTGTTTATAGTTTTTTTGGTGGAACATTTTATAAAGAAAATGTATGCTTACCACGCTGCACCTTGGTCCGGTCATTCTACCACTAACGACAGACGTAACAGCTTGGTCGCAAATGGGTCTTCCAAATGGACAATGACCCCAAGCAAACTTCCAAACTTGTGGCAAAATGGCTTAAGGACATCAAAGTCAAGGTATTGGAGTGGCCATCACAAAGCCCTGACCTCAATCCTATAGAACATTTGTGGGCAGAACTGAAAAAGCGTGTGCGAGCAAGGAGGCCTAGAAACCTGACTCAGTTACACCAGCTCTATCAGGAGGAATTGGCCAAAATTCACCCAACTTATTCAAGTAAGCTTGTGGAAGGCTACCCGAAACGTTCGACCCAAGTTAAACAATTTAAAGGCAACGCTACCAAATACTAATTGAGTGTATGTAAACTTCTGACCCACTGGGAATGTGATGAAAGAAATAAAAGCTGAAATAAATCATTCTGTCTATTATTATTCTGGCATTTCACATTTTTAAAATAAAGTGGTGATCCTATCTGACCTAAAACATGGAATTTTTAATAGGATTAAATGTCAGGAATGTATTTGGCTAAGGTGTATGTAAACTTCCGACTTCAACTGTATGTAAATAAGGTACTTCTGTTTGTAATTTTTTTTCCAACATTTGCAACATTTCTGAAAACCTGTTTTCACTTTTTCATGACAGGATATTGTGATGTCATGATGGGGTATTGTGAGGTCATGATGGGGCTGTTGTGATGTCATGATTGGGGTATTGTGTGTAGATTGATGAGGGAAAAAATGAATTTAATTGATTTTAGAATAAGGCTTGTAAACGTAACAGAATGTGGAAAAGGTCAAGGGGTCTGAATAATTTCCAAATGCACCGTAGGTACGATGTGAAGAGCGTCTCTTTACTGTTACAAAAATCAGCTGTTATAGAAGAGAAGGATGAGCATTGAGCAGCACCCATGTTTTTTTGTCACACACTTAAGCTCTTCCAGACCAGCCTGAGGGCTCCAGAACGACTCCGACCCTGGTGTCTCCTCCAGTCCCCCCCAATCCCAGATTAGCCTGTCTCCTTGTCTTAATCCAACAGGAACGTTGCATCCTGACTCCAGCACCTCTTCACAATTATCCAGTTCCATAATCCCCCGGCTCACTCCATTTACCCTCCTGCTTTAACAGGGGTAAAGATCAGGGGTGAGCACCACTCATCCCCCCCCTACAGCTCTCTACACTCTCCCCTATAGCTGTTACAGTGTCTGTGGAAATCAGAGAATGAGCCAACAGCCTTGTGACACATGATTAATGCTCTCGTCTTCTTCAGGCTTTACCGTACCATCCAATGGTCAGTCCCTTAAATACACTGCACACTACAGTGTAGTAGATTAAAAGGATTTGCTTGTAAGATGGCCTTTTTTTTCCTTTTCAAGTTGGCCTTTCGGTGATAAAAAAAAAAGGTAGTCATTTTTTTGTGCATTTCTTCTCTTGTTACAGTATGTGTTCATCATACTAAGATGTCAGTTGAAGGGGTTAGGCCAGGGTTTCATTGAGTGCAGGGTCTGATGGGCTGTGGGATACAGTGTGTTGCTAAGAAGCACTAAGGCCTTTTTCATGGGGTAGTGGCTTCATGCTTCCCATGATTCCCGGCAGTGGCACTTGATCCTCTCAGAGACCAAAAAATGCGAGTCCCAAATGACACCCTATTCTCTATATAGTCCTTTTTATTTTATTTTAAAGTAGTGCACTTCATAGGGAATAGGGTGTCATTTGGGACGTAGGCCTTAGAAGCCATCCAGTCAGGCAGTGCCTCCAATATTGTCTCAAGATTAACTGATTTAGTGGCTGCTGTTTCAGCATCAAACATTGATCGTTTTTCTGGTCTGTTGTTCCAATGCTTGACCACTACAGTCACTTCCTTTCTCTCATCCCTCCAAGCTGCCACTGTTTGCTCCATTGTACCAGGCTGAGGCACAATGAGGCTAGCGCTTTACGGAGACGAGAGATGTGCTTAAATGAATCATCCCGCTGGCTTAACATAGCTTGGCTGCCTCTGTCTGTTCCTCTGTCAATGGCTTTTAATGCGTTTGTTTGCCTGCAGGCCCTCACATTCTTCCTCCCTACCATTCTCTGTTTTCTAACCGCGGATAGATTATGTTTTTATATTTATTTCAACCCCTAAATGGACTTGAATCGATCAATACCTCATTGTGTGTGACGGAAGCCACACGGGAGGGAGGGGGGGGGAGGGGAGGGGGAGGGGGAGGGGAGGGGGGGGGGGGAGGGGGCGCCCAATATGACAGATGCTACAATTCAGATTTTCCTTTCGTTCTTTTTTTTTCAAATGAGCACAATGGCATATCGAAAGGAATTTCAAAAGCTGTTTTAAATTGATTTAAGTCAGCTCCTTGTCATAAAGCTGTGTGTTCACAAGTATCACAAAGATGACTGGCAAAGGAGAAAGATAGTTTTTTTAGTTAGTTTTTTTACTGCCTCCTCCATGCAGTCTAAGCCATTGTAGGTTTCTGCTCAAGCCGTGGATTTTAAAAGGACCAGGCCGGCACAGATTTGCTTCAGAAGTCTTTTCAGAAGAATTTTTTTATTTTTTTCTTCTTCTCCAGAGCTGGAGATAGTCATCATGGAAGAATAAACAACTTAGTTTCAGAGACGGAGAGGACATGAAAGAATATTTAGGCAGAAACGCCCCACTGGTAAGGAAATCAAGGAAACTAGAAGGGCATCAGAATCCTCTGAGCTCCATATCACTTCCCACCTTGTCCAGAAATCACAATAAATAAGAGTACGCTCCTGTATACTATAGCCATTGACATAAACATATTAACAACAGCAGGAATAAAAGGAATAAAATGAATAAAATAATAAAATAACATTTAAAAAAGGAAGTGAGTGCTTTATGTTCTGAGAGAGAAAAAAGAGATTTTGATAAAAGCCGTTTGATGCTGCGAACAACCAAACCTACATTATAGTATCCTGCATCAAGAGATGAGATCTTAAGGTTTTATTTTTTCTGTTCCATATTCTCAGTTTCAATTTGTTCCCATTATTGCTTCCTGATAGACATAAATACAGTTCAAGTTTAATTCATTTTATGCACCACAACAATACAAGTGAAACCGATGTTGATACGAGTACAGGGACATTCATTAGATTACATCATTCATCAGATTAGATTCATTAGATTACATAATCAACTACAGGGACATTCATCAGATTAGATTCATTAGATTACACAATCAACTACAGGGACATTCATTAGATTACATCATTCATTAGATTAGATTCATTAGATTACATAATCAACTACAGGGACATTCATTAGATTAGATTCATTAGATTACACAATCAACTACAGGGACATTCATTAGATTACATCATTCATTAGATTAGATTCATTAGATTACATAATCAACTACAGGGACATTGTTTCATTAGATTACATCATCAGCTACAGGGACATTCATTACAGGGACATCTGTTTCATTAGACTACATCATCAACTACAGGGACATCTGTTTCATTAGGCTACATCATCAAGTGCAGGGACATTCATTGCAGGGACATCTGTTTCATTAGGCTCATAGATCAAGTGCAGGGACATCTGTTTCATTAGATTACATCATCAAGTGCAGGGACATCTGTTTCATTAGATTACATCATCAAGTACAGGGACATTCTAGATTAGATTCATTAGATTACATAATCAACTACAGGGACATTGTTTCATTAGATACATCATAGATTACAGGGACATCTGTTTCATTAGGGACATTCAAGTACAGGGACATCTGTTTCATTAGATTACATCATCAACTACAGGGACATCTGTTTCATTAGATTACATCATCAACTACAGGGACATCTGTTTCATTAGATTACATCATTCAAGATGCAGGGACATCTGTTTCATTAGATTACATCATTGCAGGGACATCTGTTTCATTAGATTACATCATCAAGTACAGGGACATCTGTTTCATTAGATTACATCATCAGGGACATCTGTTTCATTAGGCTACATCATCAAGTGCAGGGACATCTGTTTCATTAGGCTACATCATCAAGTACAGGGACATCTGTTTCATTAGGCTACATCATCAAGTGCAGGGACATCTGTTTCATTAGGCTACATCATCAAGTACAGGGACATCTGTTTCATTAGGCTACATCATCAACTACAGGGACATCTGTTTCATTAGATTACATCATCAACTACAGGGATATCTGTTTCATTAGGCTACATCATCAAGTGCAGGGACATCTGTTTCATTAGATTACATCATCAAGTGCAGGGACATCTGTTTCATTAGGCTACATCATCAAGTGCAGGGACATCTGTTTCATTAGGCTACATCATCAAGTACAGGGACATCTGTTTCATTAGATTACATCATCAAGTACAGGGACATCTGTTTCATTAGATTACATCATCAAGTACAGGGACATCTGGATTACATCATCAATGCAGGGACATCTGTTTCATTAGGCTACATCATCAAGTGCAGGGACATCTGTTTCATGTTTCATTAGATTACATCATCAAGTGCAGGGACATCTGTTTCATTAGATTACATCATCAAGTGCAAGGACATCTGTTTCATTAGGCTACATCATCAACTACAGGGACATATGTTTCATTAGATTACATCATCAAGTACAGGGACATCTGTTTCATTAGATTACATCATCAACTACAGGGACATCTGTTTCATTAGGCTACATCATCAAGTGCAGGGACATCTGTTTCATTAGGCTACATCATCAAGTGCAGGGACATCTGCTTCATTAGATTACATCATCAAGTGCAGGGACATCTGTTTTATTAGGCTACATCATCAAGAGCAGGGGCATCTGCTTCATTAGATTACATCATCAAGTGCAGGGACTTCTGTTTCATTAGATTACATCATCAAGTGCAGAGACACCTGCTTCATTAGATTACATCATCAAGTACAGGGACATCTGTTTCATTAGATTACATCATCAAGTGCAGGGACATCTGTTTCATTAGGCTACATCATCAAGTGCAGGGACATCTGTTTCATTAGGCTACATCATCAAGTACAGGGACATCTGTTTCATTAGGCTACATCATCAACTACAGGGACATATGTTTCATTAGGCTACATCATCAAGTGCAGGGACATCTGTTTCATTAGGCTACATCATCAAGTGCAGGGACATCTGTTTCATTAGGCTACATCATCAAGTACAGGGACATCTGTTTCATTAGGCTACATCATCAAGTGCAGGGACATCTGTTTCATTAGGCTACATCATCAAGTACAGGGACATCTGTTTCATTAGGCTACATCATCAAGTACAGGGACATCTGTTTCATTAGGCTACATCATCATGTGCAGGGACATCTGTTTCATTAGGCTACATCATCAAGTACAGGGACATCTGTTTCATTAGATTACATCATCAAGTGCAGGGACATCTGTTTCATTAGGCTACATCATCAAGTGCAGGGACATCTGTTTCATTAGGCTACATCATCAAGTACAGGGACATCTGTTTCATTAGGCTACATCATCAAGTGCAGGGACATCTGTTTCATTAGACTACATCATCAAGTGCAGGGACATCTGTTTCATTAGATTACATCATCAAGTGCAGGGACACCTGCTTCATTACATTACATCATCAAGTGCAGGGACATCTGTTTCATTAGGCTACATCATTAAGTACAGGGACATCTGTTTCATTAGGCTACATCATCAAGTACAGGGACATCTGTTTCATTAGATTACATCATCAAGTACAGGGACATCTGTTTCATTAGGCTACATCATCAAGTACAGGGACATCTGTTTCATTAGGCTACATCATCAAGTACAGGGACATCTGTTTCATTAGGCTACATCATCAAGTGCAGGGACATCTGTTTCATTAGGCTACATCATCAAGTGCAGGGACATCTGTTTCATTAGATTACATCATCAAGTGCAGGGACATCTGTTTCATTAGGCTACATCATCAAGTGCAGGGACATCTGTTTCATTAGATTACATCATCAAGTGCAGGGACATCTGTTTCATTAGGCTACATCATCAAGTACAGGGACATCTGTTTCATTAGGCTACATCATCAAGTGCAGGGACATCTGTTTCATTAGGCTACATCATCAAGTGCAGGGACATCTGTTTCATTAGATTACATCATCAAGTGCAGGGACATCTGTTTCATTCTACATCATCAAGTGCAGGGACATCTGTTTCATTAGGCTACATCATCAAGTGCAGGGACATCTGTTTCATTAGGCTACATCATCAAGTACAGGGACATCTGTTTCATTACATCATCAAGTGCAGGGACATCTGTTTCATTAGGCTACATCATCAAGTACAGGGACATCTGTTTCATTAGGCTACATCATCAAGTGCAGGGACATCTGTTTCATTAGGCTACATCATCAAGTGCAGGGACATCTGTTTCATTAGGCTACATCATCAAGTGCAGGGACATCTGTTTCATTAGATTACATCATCAAGTGCAGGGACACCTGCTTCATTACATTACATCATCAAGTGCAGGGACATCTGTTTCATTAGGCTACATCATTAAGTACAGGGACATCTGTTTCATTAGGCTACATCATCAAGTACAGGGACATCTGTTTCATTAGATTACATCATCAAGTACAGGGACATCTGTTTCATTAGATTACATCAACAAGTACAGGGACATCTGTTTCATTAGGCTACATCATCAAGTACAGGGACATCTGTTTCATTAGGCTACATCATCAAGTGCAGGGACATCTGTTTTATTAGGCTACATCATCAAGTGCAGGGACATCTGCTTCATTAGATTACATCATCAAGTGCAGGGACATCTGTTTCATTAGGCTACATCATCAAGAGCAGGGGCATCTGCTTCATTAGATTACATCATCAAGTGCAGGGACATCTGTTTCATTAGGCTACTTCATCATGTGCAGGGACATCTGTTTCATTTGGCTACATCATCAAGTACAGGTGCATCTGTTTCATTAGGCTACATCATCAAGTACAGGGACATCTGTTTCATTAGATTACATCATCAAGTGCAGGGACATCTGTTTAATTAGGCTACATCCTCAAGTGCAGGGACATCTGTTTCATTAGGCTACATCATCAAGTGCAAGGACATCTGTTTCATTAGGCTACATCATCAAGTGCAGGGACATCTGTTTCATTAGATTACATCATCAAGTGCAGGGACATCTGTTTCATGAGGCTACATCATCAACTACAGGGACATATGTTTCATTAGATTACATCATCAACTACAGGGACATCTGTTTCATTAGGGTACATCATCAAGTGCAGGGACATCTGTTTCATTAGGCTACATCATCAAGTGCAGGGACATCTGTTTCATTAGGCTACATCATCAAGTGCAGGGACATCTGTTTCATTAGATTACATCATCAAGTGCAGGGACATCTGTTTCATTAGGCTACATCATCAAGTGCAGGGACATCTGTTTCATTAGATTACATCATCAAGTGCAGGGACATCTGTTTCATTAGGCTACATCATCAAGTGCAGGGACATCTGTTTCATTAGGCTACAACATCAAGTACAGGGACATCTGTTTCATTAGGCTACATCATCAAGTACAGGGACATCTGTTTCATTAGGCTACATCATCAAGTGCAGGGACATCTGTTTCATTAGGCTACATCATCAAGTGCAGGGACATCTGTTTCATTAGGCTACATCATCAAGTGCAGGGACATCTGTTTCATTAGGCTACATCATCAAGTGCAGGGACATCTGTTTCATTAGGCTACATCATCAAGTACAGGGACATCTGTTTCATTAGATTACATCATCAAGTGCAGGGACATCTGTTTCATTAGTCTACATCATCAAGTGCAGGGACATCTGTTTCATTAGTCTACATCATCAAGTGTAGGGACATATGTTTCATTAGATTACATCATCAAGTGCAGGGACATCTGTTTCATTAGGCTACATCATCAAGTGCAGGGACATCTGTTTCATTAGGATACATCATCAACTACAGGGACATCTGTTTCATTAGATTACATCATCAAGTACAGGTACATCTGTTTCATTAGATTACATCATCAGCTACAGGGACATCTGTTCCATTAGGCTACATCATCAAGTGCAGGGACATCTGTTTCATTAGGCTACATCATCAAGTGCAGGGACATCTGTTTCATTAGGCTACATCATCAAGTGCAGGGACATCTGTTTCATTAGGCTACATCATCAAGTGCAGGGACATCTGTTTCATTAGATTACATCATCAAGTGCAGGGACATCTGTTTCATTAGATTACATCATCAAGTGCAGGGACATCTGTTTCATTAGGCTACATCATCAAGTACAGGGACATCTGTTTCATTAGGCTACATCATCAAGTACAGGGACATCTGTTTCATTAGATTACATCATCAAGTACAGGGACATCTGTTTCATTAGATGACATCAATAAGTACAGGGACATCTGTTTCATTAGGCTACATCATCAAGTACAGGAACATCTGTTTCATTAGATTACATCATCAACTACAGGGATATCTGTTTCATTAGGCTACATCATCAAGTGCAGGGACATCTGCTTCATTAGATTACATCATCAAGTGCAGGGACATCTGTTTCATTAGGCTACATCATCAAGAGCAGGGGCATCTGCTTAATTAGATTACATCATCAAGTGCAGGGACATCTGTTTCATTAGGCTACATCATCAAGTACAGGGACATCTGTTTCATTAGGCTACATCATCAAGTACAGGGACATCTGTTTCATTAGATTACATCATCAAGTGCAGGGACATCTGTTTCATTAGGCTACATCATCAAGTGCAGGGACATCTGTTTCATTAGGCTACATCATCAAGTGCAGGGACATCTGTTTCATTAGGCTACATAATCAAGTACAGGAACATCTGTTTCATTAGACTACATCATCGAGTGCAGGGACATCTGTTTCATTAGATTACATCATCAAGTGCAAGGACATCTGCTTCATTAGGCTACATCATCAACTACAGGGACATCTGTTTCATTAGATTACATCATCAACTACAGGGACATCTGTTTCATTAGGCTACATCATCAAGTGCAGGGACATCTGTTTCATATCTGTTTCATTAGGGTACATCATCAAGTGCAGGGACTTCTGTTTCATTAGGCTACATAATCAAGTGCAGGGACATCTGTTTCATTAGGCTACATCATCAAGTGCAGGGACATCTGTTTCATTAGATTACATCATCAAGTGCAGGGACATCTGTTTCATTAGGCTACATCATCAAGTGCAGGGACATCTGTTTCATTAGGCTACATCATCAAGTGCAGGGACATCTGTTTCATTAGGCTACATCATCAAGTACAGGGACATCTGTTTCATTAGGCTACATCATCAAGTACAGGGACATCTGTTTCATTAGATTACATCATCAAGTACAGGGACATCTGTTTCATTAGGCTACATCATCAAGTGCAGGGACATCTGCTTCATTACATTACATCATCAAGTGCAGGGACATCTGTTTCAGTGCAGGGACATCTGTTTCATTAGATTACATCATCAAGTGCAGGGACATCTGTTTCATTAGGCTACATCATCAAGTGCAGGGACATCTGTTTCATTAGGCTACATCATCAAGTACAGGGACATCTGTTTCATTAGATTACATCATCAAGTGCAGGGACATCTGTTTCATTAGGCTACATCATCAAGTACAGGGACATCTGTTTCATTAGGCTACATCATCAAGTACAGGGACATCTGTTTCATTAGGCTACATCATCAAGTGCAGGGACATCTGTTTCATTAGGCTACATCATCAAGTACAGGGACATCTGTTTCATTAGGCTACATCATCAACGACAGGGACATCTGTTTCATTAAATTACATCATCAAGTACAGGGACATCTGTTTCATTAGGCTACATCATCAAGTACAGGGACATCTGTTTCATTAGGCTACATCATCAAGTACAGGGACATCTGTTTCATTAGGCTACATCATCAAGTGCAGGGACATCTGTTTCATTAGATTACATCATCAAGTGCAGGGACATCTGTTTCATTAGATTACATCATCAAGTGCAGGGACATCTGTTTCATTAGATTACATCATCAAGTGCAGGGACATCTGTTTCATTAGGCTACATCATCAAGTGCAGGGACATCTGTTTCATTAGGCTACATCATCAAGTACAGGGACATCTGTTTCATTAGGCTACATCATCAAGTGCAGGGACATCTGTTTCATTAGGCTACATAATCAAGTGCAGGGACATCTGTTTCATTAGATTACATCATCAAGTGCAGGGACATCTGTTTCATTAGATTACATCATCAAGTGCAGGGACATCTGTTTCATTAGGCTACATCATCAAGTACAGGGACATCTGTTTCATTAGGCTACATCATCAAGTACAGGGACATCTGTTTCATTAGATTACATCATCAAGTACAGGGACATCTGTTTCATTAGGCTACATCATCAAGTGCAGGGACATCTGTTTCATTAGGCTACATCATCAAGTGCAGGGACATCTGTTTCATTAGGCTACATCATCAAGTACAGGAACATCTGTTTCATTAGATTACATCATCAAGTGCAGGGACATCTGCTTCATTAGGCTACATCATCAACTACAGGGACATCTGTTTCATTAGATTACATCATCAAGTACAGGGACATCTGTTTCATTAGGCTACATCATCAAGTGCAGGGACATCTGTTTCATTAGGCTACATCATCAAGTACAGGGACATCTGTTTCATTAGGCTACATCATCAAGTACAGGGACATCTGTTTCATTAGATTACATCATCAAGTGCAGGGACATCTGTTTTATTAGGCTACATCATCAAGTGCAGGGACATCTGTTTCATTAGGCTACATCATCAAGTGCAGGGACATCTGTTTCATTAGGTTACATCATCAAGTGCAGGGACATCTGTTTCATTAGATTACATCATCAAGTGCAGGGACATCTGTTTCATTAGGCTACATAATCAAGTACAGGGACATCTGTTTCATTAGATTACATCATCAACTACAGGGACATCTGTTCCATTATGCTACATCATCAAGTGCAGGGACATCTGTTTCATTAGGCTACATAATCAAGTACAGGGACATCTGTTTCATTAGGTTACATAATCAAGTGCAGGGACATCTGCTTCATTAGATTACATCATCAAGTGCAGGGACATCTGTTTCATTAGGCTACATCATCAAGTGCAGGGACATCTGGCTACATCATCAAGTGCAGGGACATCTGTTTCATTAGATTACATCATCAAGTGCAGGGACATCTGTTTCATTAGATTACATCATCAAGTGCAGGGACATCTGTTTCATTAGGCTACATCATCAAGTGCAGGGACATCTGTTTCATTAGGCTACATCATCAAGTACAGGGACATCTGTTTCATTAGGCTACATCATCAAGTGCAGGGACATCTGTTTCATTAGGCTACATCATCAAGTGCAGGGACATCTGTTTCATTAGGCTACATCATCAAGTGCAGGGACATCTGTTTCATTAGGCTACATCATCAAGTCAGGGACATCTGTTTCATTAGGCTACATCATCAAGTACAGGGACATCTGTTTCATTAGGCTACATCATCAAGTGCAGGGACATCTGTTTCATTAGGCTACATCATCAAGTACAGGGGCATCTGCTTCATTAGATTACATCATCAAGTGCAGGGGCATCTGTTTCATTAGATTACATCATCAAGTGCAGGGACATCTGTTTCATTAGGCTACATCATCAAGAGCAGGGGCATCTGCTTCATTAGATTACATCATCAAGTGCAGGGGCATCTGTTTCATTAGGCTACATCATCAAGTACAGGGACATCTGTTTCATTAGGCTACATCATCAAGTGCAGGGACATCTGTTTCATTAGGCTACATCATCAAGTGCAGGGACATCTGTTTCATTAGGCTACATCATCAAGTACAGGGACATCTGTTTCATTAGGCTACATCATCAAGTACAGGGACATATGTTTCATTAGGCTACATCATCATGTGCAGGGACATCTGTTTCATTTGGCTACATCATCAAGTACAGGTGCATCTGTTTCATTAGGCTACATCATCAAGTACAGGGACATCTGTTTCATTAGATTACATCATCAAGTGCAGGGACATCTGTTTAATTAGGCTACATCCTCAAGTGCAGGGACATCTGTTTCATTAGGCTACATCATCAAGTGCAAGGACATCTGTTTCATGAGGCTACATAATCAAGTACAGGGACATATGTTTCATTAGATTACATCATCAACTACAGGGACATATGTTTCATTAGGGTACATCATCAAGTGCAGGGACTTCTGTTTCATTAGGCTACATAATCAAGTGCAGGACAGGGACATCTGTTTCATTAGGCTACATCATCAAGTGCAGGGACATCTGTTTCATTAGGCTACATCATCAAGTGCAGGGACATCTGTTTCATTAGGCTACATCATCAAGTGCAGGGACATCTGTTTCATTAGATTACATCATCAAGTGCAGGGACATCTGCTTTTTAGGCTACATCATCAAGTGCAGGGACATCTGTTTCATTAGATTACATCATCAAGTGCAGGGACATCTGTTTCATTAGGCTACATCATCAAGTGCAGGGACATCTGTTTCATTAGGATTACATCATCAAGTGCAGGGACATCTGTTTCATTAGGCTACATCATCAAGTGCAGGGACATCTGTTTCATTAGGCTACATCATCAAGTGCAGGGACATCTGTTTCATTAGGCTACATCATCAAGTGCAGGGACATCTGTTTCATTAGGCTACATCATCAAGTGCAGGGACATCTGTTTCATTAGGCTACATCATCAAGTACAGGGACATCTGTTTCATTAGGCTACATCATCAAGTACAGGGACATCTGTTTCATTAGGCTACATCATCAAGTACAGGGACATCTGTTTCATTAGGCTACATCATCAAGTGCAGGGACATCTGTTTCATTAGGCTACATCATCAAGTACAGGGACATCTGTTTCATTAGGCTACATCATCAAGTGCAGGGACATCTGTTTCATTAGATTACATCATCAAGTACAGGGACATCTGTTTCATTAGGCTACATCATCAAGTGCAGGGACATCTGTTTCATTAGATTACATCATCAAGTGCAGGGACATCTGTTTCATTAGATTACATCATCAAGTGCAGGGACATCTGTTTCATTAGATTACATCATCAAGTGCAGGGACATCTGTTTCATTAGGCTACATCATCAAGTGCAGGGACATCTGTTTCATTAGGCTACATCATCAAGTGCAGGGACATCTGTTTCATTAGGCTACATCATCAAGTGCAGGGACATCTGTTTCATTAGGCTACATCATCAAGTACAGGGACATCTGTTTCATTAGGCTACATCATCAAGTGCAGGGACATCTGTTTCATTAGATTACATCATCAAGTGCAGGGACATCTGCTTCATTAGGCTACATCATCAAGTGCAGGGACATCTGTTTCATTAGGCTACATCATCAAGTACAGGGACATCTGTTTCATTAGGCTACATCATCAAGTACAGGGACATCTGTTTCATTAGATTACATCATCAACTGCAGGGACATCTGTTTCATTGCTACATCATCAAGTGCAGGGACATCTGTTTCATTCATCAAGTGCAGGGACATCTGTTTCATTAGGCTACATCATCAAGTGCAGGGACATCTGTTTCATTCAGCTACATCATCAAGTGCAGGGACACCTGCTTCATTAGATTACATCATCAAGTGCAGGGGCATCTGTTTCATTAGATTACATCATCAAGTGCAGGGACATCTGTTTCATTAGGCTACATCATCAAGTGCAGGGACATCTGTTTCATTAGGCTACATCATCAAGTACAGGGACATATGTTTCATTAGATTACATCATCAAGTACAGGGACATCTGTTTCATTAGATGACATCATCAAGTACAGGGACATCTGTTTCATTAGGCTACATCATCAAGTGCAGGGACATCTGTTTCATTAGGCTACATCATCAAGTGCAGGGACATCTGTTTCATTAGGCTACATCATCAAGTACAGGGACATATGTTTCATTAGATTACATCATCAACTAGAGGGACATCTGTTTCATCAAGTGCAGGGACATCTGTTTCATTAGGCTACATAATCAAGTGCAGGGACATCTGTTTCATTAGATTACATCATCAAGTGCAGGGACATCTGTTTCATTAGATTACATCATCAAGTGCAGGGACATCTGTTTCATTAGATTACATCATCAAGTGCAGGGACATCTGTTTCATTAGGCTACATCATCAAGTGCAGGGACATCTGTTTCATTAGGCTACATCATCAAGTACAGGGACATCTGTTTCATTAGGCTACATCATCAAGTGCAGGGACATCTGTTTCATTAGGCTACATCATCAAGTACAGGGACATCTGTTTCATTAGGCTACATCATCAAGTACAGGGACATCTGTTTCATTAGGCTACATCATCAAGTACAGGGACATTTGTTTCATTAGGCTACATCATCAAGTGCAGGGACATCTGTTTCATTAGATTACATCATCAAGTGCAGGGGCATCTGTTTCATTAGGCTACATCATCAAGTGCAGGGAAATCTGTTTCATTAGGCTACATCATCAAGTACAGGGACTTCTGTTTCATTAGGCTACATCATCAAGTACAGGGACTTCTGTTTCATTAGATTAAATCATCAAGTGCAGGGACATCTGCTTCATTAGATTAAATCTTCAAGTGCAGGGACAACTGTTTCATTAGCTACATAATCTACATCATCAAGTGCAGGGACATCTGTTTCATTAGACTACATCATCAAGTGCAGGGACATCTGTTTCATTAGACTACATCATCAAGTGCAGGGACATCTGTTTCATTAGATTACATCATCAAGTGCAGGGACATCTGTTTCATTAGGCTACATCATTAAGTACAGGGACATCTGTTTCATTAGGCTACATCATCAAGTACAGGGACATCTGTTTCATTAGATTACATCATCAAGTACAGGGACATCTGTTTCATTAGATGACATCAACAAGTACAGGGACATCTGTTTCATTAGGCTACATCATCAAGTACAGGGACATCTGTTTCATTAGGCTACATCATCAAGTGCAGGGACATCTGTTTCATTAGGCTACATCATCAAGTGCAGGGACATCTGCTTCATTAGATTACATCATCAAGTGCAGGGACATCTGTTTTATTAGGCTACATCATCAAGAGCAGGGGCATCTGCTTCATTAGATTACATCATCAAGTGCAGGGACATCTGTTTCATTAGGCTACATCATCAAGTGCAGGGACATCTGTTTCATTAGGCTACATCATCAAGTGCAGGGACATCTGTTTCATTAGGCTACATCATCAAGTGCAGGGACATCTGTTTCATTAGGCTACATCATCAAGTGCAGGGACATCTGTTTCATTAGGCTACATCATCAAGTACAGGGACATCTGTTTCATTAGGCTACATCATCAAGTACAGGGACATCTGTTTCATTAGATTACATCATCAACTACAGGGACATCTGTTTCATTAGGCTACATCATCAAGTGCAGGGACATCTGTTTCATTAGGCTACATCATCAAGTGCAGGGACATCTGTTTCATTAGGCTACATCATCAAGTGCAGGGACATCTGTTTCATTAGGCTACAACATCAAGTACAGGGACATCTGTTTCATTAGGCTACATCATCAAGTACAGGGACATCTGTTTCATTAGGCTACATCATCAAGTACAGGGACATCTGTTTCATTAGGCTACATCATCAAGTGCAGGGACATCTGTTTCATTAGGCTACATCATCAAGTGCAGGGACATCTGTTTCATTAGGCTACATCATCAAGTGCAGGGACATCTGTTTCATTAGATTACATCATCAAGTGCAGGGACATCTGTTTCATTAGGCTACATCATCATGTGCAGGGACATCTGTTTCATTCGGCTACATCATCAAGTACAGGTGCATCTGTTTCATTAGGCTACATAATCAAGTGCAGGGACATCTGTTTCATTAGGCTACATAATCAAGTGCAAGGACATCTGTTTCATTAGGCTACATCATCAAGTGCAGGGACATCTGTTTCATTACATTACATCATCAAGTGCAGGGACATCTGTTTCATGAGGCTACATCATTAAGTGCACAGACATCTGTTTCATTAGGCTACATCATCAAGTACAGGGACATCTGTTACATCATCAAGTGCAGGGACATCTGTTTCATTACATTACATCATCAAGTGCAGGGACATCTGTTTCATTAGATTACATCATCAAGTGCAGGGACATCTGTTTCATTAGGCTACATCATCAAGTACAGGGACATCTGTTTCATTAGATTACATCATCAAGTGCAGGGACATCTGTTTCATTAGGCTACATCATCAACTACAGGGACATCTGTTTCATTAGATTACATCATCAACTACAGGGATATCTGTTTTATTAGGCTACATCATCAAGTGCAGGGACTTCTGTTTCATTAGATTACATCATCAAGTGCAGGGACATCTGTTTCATTCGGCTACATCATCAAGTGCAGGGACACCTGCTTCATTAGATTACATCATCAAGTGCAGGGGCATCTGTTTCATTAGATTACATCATCAAGTGCAGGGACATCTGTTTCATTAGGCTACATCATCAAGTGCAGGGACATCTGTTTCATTAGGCTACATCATCAAGTGCAGGGACATCTGTTTCATTAGATTACATCATCAAGTGCAGGGACATCTGTTTCATTAGGCTACATCATCAAGTGCAGGGACATCTGTTTCATTAGATTACATCATCAAGTGCAGGGACATCTGTTTCATTAGATTACATCATCAAGTGCAGGGACATCTGTTTCATTAGGCTACATCATCAAGTGCAGGGACATCTGTTTCATTAGGCTACATCATCAAGTACAGGGACATCTGTTTCATTAGGCTACATCATCAAGTACAGGGACATCTGTTTCATTAGATTACATCATCAAGTACAGGGACATCTGTTTCATTAGATTACATCATCAACTAGAGGGACATCTGTTTCATTCAGCTACATCATCAAGTGCAGGGACACCTGCTTCATTAGATTACATCATCAAGTGCAGGGGCATCTGTTTCATTAGATTACATCATCAAGTGCAGGGACATCTGTTTCATTAGGCTACATCATCAAGTGCAGGGACATCTGTTTCATTAGGCTACATCATCAAGTGCAGGGACATCTGTTTCATTAGGCTACATCATCAAGTGCAGGGACATCTGTTTCATTAGGCTACATCATCAAGTACAGGGACATCTGTTTCATTAGGCTACATCATCAAGTGCAGGGACATCTGTTTCATTAGGCTACATCATCAAGTACAGGGACATCTGTTTCATTAGGCTACATCATCAAGTACAGGGACATCTGTTTCATTAGGCTACATCATCAAGTGCAGGGACATCTGTTTCATTAGGCTACATCATCAAGTACAGGGACATCTGTTTCATTAGGACATCATCAAGTACAGGGACATCTGTTTCATTAAATTACATCATCAAGTGCAGGGACATCTGTTTCATTAGGCTACATCATCAAGTGCAGGGACATCTGCTTCATTAGATTACATCATCAAGTGCAGGGACATCTGTTTCATTAGGCTACATCATCAAGTGCAGGCACATCTGTTTAATTAGATTACATCATCAAGTGCAGGGACACCTGCTTCATTAGATTACATCATCAAGTGCAGTGACATCTGTTTCATTAGGCTATATCATCAAGTGCAGGGACATCTGTTTCAGTAGGATACATCATCAACTACAGGGATATCTGTTTCATTAGGCTACATCATCAAGTGCAGGGACATCTGTTTCATTAGGCTACATCATCTAGTACAGGGACATCTGTTTCATTAGGCTAAATCATCAAGTGCAGGGACATCTGTTTCATTAGGCTACATCATCAAGTGCAGGGACATCTGTTTCATTAGGCTACATATTCAAGTGCAGGGACATCTGTTTCATTAGGCTACATCATCAAGTACAGGGACATCTGTTTCATTAGGCTACATCATCAAGTACAGGGACATCTGTTTCATTAGATTACATCATCAAGTGCAGGGACATCTGTTTCATTGCTACATCATCAAGTGCAGGGACATCTGTTTCATTAGGCTACATCATCAAGTGCAGGGACATCTGTTTCATTAGGCTACATCATCAAGTGCAGGGACATCTGTTTCATTAGCTACATCATCATGTGCAGGGACATCTGTTTCATTAGATTACATCATCAAGTGCAGGGACATCTGTTTCATTACATTACATCATCAAGTGCAGGGACATCTGTTTCATTAGGCTACATCATTAAGTACAGGGACATCTGTTTCATTAGGCTACATCATCAAGTACAGGGACATCTGTTTCATTAGATTACATCATCAAGTACAGGGACATCTGTTTCATTAGATGACATCAACAAGTACAGGGACATCTGTTTCATTAGGCTACATCATCATGTGCAAGGACATCTGTTTCATTAGGCTACATCATCAAGTGCAGGGACATCTGTTTCATTAGGCTACATAATCAAGTACAGGAACATCTGTTTCATTAGATTACATCATCAACTACAGGGACATCTGTTTCATTAGGCTACATCATCAAGTGCAGGGACATCTGTTTCATTAGATTACATCATCAAGTGCAGGGACATCTGTTTCATTAGGCTACATCATCAAGAGCAGGGACATCTGTTTCATTAGGCTACATCATCAAGTGCAGGGACATCTGTTTCATTAGATTACATCATCAAGTGCAGGGACATCTGTTTCATTAGCCTACATCATCAAGTACAGGGACATCTGTTTCATTAGGCTACATCATCAAGTGCAGGGACATCTGTTTCATTAGGCTACATCATCAAGTGCAGGGACATCTGTTTCATTAGGCTACATCATCAAGTACAGGGACATCTGTTTCATTAGGCTACATCATCAAGTACAGGGACATCTGTTTCATTAGGCTACATCATCAAGTACAGGGACATCTGTTTCATTAGATTACATCATCAAGTACAGGGACATCTGTTTCATTAGATGACATCAACAAGTACAGGGACATCTGTTTCATTAGGCTACATCATCATGTACAGGGACATCTGTTTCATTAGGCTACA
Organism: Oncorhynchus tshawytscha; assembly: GCF_018296145.1. Lineage (NCBI taxonomy): Eukaryota > Metazoa > Chordata > Actinopteri > Salmoniformes > Salmonidae > Oncorhynchus > Oncorhynchus tshawytscha. The sequence continues at coordinate 85,139,840 of NC_056433.1, forward strand.
TCATCAAGTGCAGGGACATCTGTTTCATTAGGCTACATAATCAAGTACAGGGACATCTGGATTACATCATCAAGTGCAGGGACATCTGTTTCATTAGGCTACATAATCAAGTGCAGGGACATCTGTTTCATTAGATTACATCATCAAGTGCAGGTACACCTGCTTCATTAGGCTACATCATCAAGTGCAGGGACATCTGTTTCATTAGGCTACATCATCAAGTGCAGGGACATCTGTTTCATTAGGCTACATCATCAAGTGCAGGGACATCTGTTTCATTAGGCTACATCATCAAGTGCAGGGACATCTGTTTCATTAGGCTACATCATCAAGTGCAGGGACATCTGTTTCATTAGGCTACATCATCAAGTACAGGGACATCTGTTTCATTAGATTACATCATCAACTACAGGGACATCTGTTTCATTAGGCTACATCATCAAGTGCAGGGACATCTGTTTCATTAGGCTACATCATCAAGTACAGGGACATCTGTTTCATTAGGCTACATCATCAAGTACAGGGACATCTGTTTCATTAGGCTACATCATCAAGTACAGGGACATCTGTTTCATTAGGCTACATCATCAAGTGCAGGGACATCTGTTTCATTAGGCTACATCATCAAGTGCAGGGACATCTGTTTCATTAGGCTACATCATCAAGTGCAGGGACATCTGTTTCATTAGATTACATCATCAAGTGCAGGGACATCTGTTTCATTAGGCTACATCATCAAGTGCAGGGACATCTGTTTCATTAGATTACATCATCAAGTGCAGGGACATCTGTTTCATTAGGCTACATCATCAAGTGCAGGGACATCTGTTTCATTAGGCTACATCATCAAGTGCAGGGACATCTGTTTCATTAGGCTACATCATCAAGTGCAGGGACATCTGTTTCATTAGGCTACATCATCAAGTGCAGGGACATCTGTTTCATTAGATTACATCATCAAGTGCAGGGACATCTGTTTCATTAGATTACATTATCAACTACAGGGACATCTGTTCCATTAGGCTACATCATCAAGTGCAGGGACATCTGTTTCATTAGGCTACATAATCATGGACAGGGACATCTGCTTCATTAGATTACATCATCAAGTACAGGGACATCTGTTTCATTAGGCTACATCATCAAGTGCAGGGACATCTATTTCATTAGGCTACATCATCAAGTACAGGGACATCTGTGTCATTAGGCTACAACATCAAGTACAGGGACATCTGTTTCATTAGGCTACATCATCAAGTACAGGGACATATGTTTCATTAGGCTACATCATCAAGTGCAGGGACATCTGTTTCATTAGGCTACATCATCAAGTACAGGGACATCTGTTTCATTAGGCTACATCATCAAGTGCAGGGACATCTGCTTCATTAGATTACATCATCAAGTGCAGGGACATCTGTTTCATTAGGCTACATCATCAAGAGCAGGGGCATCTGCTTCATTAGATTACATCATCAAGTGCAGGGACATCTGTTTCATTAGGCTACATCATCAAGTGCAGGGACATCTGTTTCATTAGGCTACATCATCAAGTGCAGGGACATCTGTTTCATTAGATTACATCATCAAGTGCAGGGACATCTGTTTCATTAGGCTACATCATCAAGTGCAGGGACATCTGTTTCATTAGGCTACATCATCAAGTACAGGGACATCTGTTTCATTAGGCTACATCATCAAGTACAGGGACATATGTTTCATTAGATTACATCATCAACTAGAGGGACATCTGTTTCATTAGGCTAGATCATCAAGTGCAGGGACATCTGTTTCATTAGGCTACATAATCAAGTGCAGGGACATCTGTTTCATTAGACTACATCATCAAGTGCAGGGACATCTGTTTCATTAGACTACATCATCAAGTGCAGGGACATCTGTTTCATTAGATTACATCATCAAGTGCAGGGACATCTGTTTCATTAGGCTACATCATCAAGTACAGGGACATCTGTTTCATTAGGCTACATCATCAAGTGCAGGGACATCTGTTTCATTAGATTACATCATCAAGTGCAGGGACATCTGTTTCATTAGGCTACATCATCAAGTACAGGGACATCTGTTTCATTAGGCTACAACATCAAGTACAGGGACATCTGTTTCATTAGGCTACATCATCAAGTACAGGGACATCTGTTTCATTAGATACATCATCAAGTACAGGGACATCTGTTTCATTAGGCTACATCATCAAGTACAGGGACATCTGTTTCATTAGGCTACATCATCAAGTGCAGGGACATCTGTTTCATTAGGCTACATCATCAAGTGCAGGGACATCTGTTTCATTAGGCTACATCATCAAGTACAGGGACATCTGTTTCATTAGGCTCATCATCAAGTGCAGGGACATCTGTTTCATTAGGCTACATCATCAAGTGCAGGGACATCTGTTTCATTAGGATTACATCATCAAGTGCAGGGACATCTGTTTCATTAGATTACATCATCAAGTGCAGGGACACCTGCTTCATTACATTACATCATCAAGTGCAGGGACATCTGTTTCATTAGGCTAAATCATTAAGTACAGGGACATCTGTTTCATTAGGCTACATCATCAAGAGCAGGGGCATCTGCTTAATTAGATTACATCATCAAGTGCAGGGGCATCTGTTTCATTAGGCTACATCATCAAGTACAGGGACATCTGTTCATTAGGCTACATCATCAAGTACAGGGACATCTGTTTCATTAGATTACATCATCAAGTACAGGGACATCTGTTTCATTAGATTACATCATCAAGTACAGGGACATCTGTTTCATTAGGCTACATCATCAAGTGCAGGGACATCTGTTTCATTAGGCTACATCATCAAGTACAGGGACATCTGTTTCATTAGATTACATCATCAAGTACAGGGACATCTGTTTCATTAGATGACATCAACAAGTACAGGGACATCTGTTTCATTAGGCTACATCATCAAGTACAGGGACATCTGTTTCATTAGGCTACATCATCAAGTGCAGGGACATCTGTTTCATTAGGCTACATCATCAAGTGCAGGGACATCTGTTTCATTAGATTACATCATCAAGTGCAGGGACATCTGTTTCATTAGGCTACATCATCAAGTGCAGGGACATCTGCTTCATTAGATTACATCATCAAGTGCAGGGACATCTGTTTCATTAGGCTACATCATCAAGTGCAGGGACATCTGTTTCATTAGGCTACATCATCAAGTGCAGGGACACCTGCTTCATTAGATTACATCATCAAGTGCAGGGACATCTGTTTCATTAGGCTACATCATCAAGTGCAGGGACATCTGTTTCATTAGGCTACATCATCAAGTACAGGGACATCTGTTTCATTAGGCTACATCATCAAGTACAGGGACATCTGTTTCATTAGATTACATCATTACAGGGACATCTGTTTCATTAGGCTACATCATCAAGTGCAGGGACATCTGTTTCATTAGGCTACATCATCAAGTGCAGGGACATCTGTTTCATTAGGCTACATCATCAAGTGCAGGGACATCTGTTTCATTAGGCTACATCATCAAGTGCAGGGACATCTGTTTCATTAGATTACATCATCAAGTGCAGGGACATCTGTTTCATTAGGCTACATCATTACATCATCAAGTACAGGGACATCTGTTTCATTAGGCTACATCATCAAGTGCAGGGACATCTGTTTCAATAGGCTACATCATCAAGTGCAGGGACATCTGTTTCATTAGGCTACATCATCAAGTGCAGGGACATCATCAAGTACAGGGACATCTGTTTCATTAGGCTACATCATCAAGTACAGGGACATCTGTTTCATTAGATTACATCATCAAGTACAGGGACATCTGTTTCATTAGATTACATCATCAAGTACAGGGACATCTGTTTCATTAGGCTACATCATCAAGTACAGGGACATCTGTTTCATTAGGCTACATCATCAAGTGCAGGGACATCTGTTTCATTAGGCTACATCATCAAGTGCAGGGACATCTGTTTCATTAGGCTACATCATCAAGTGCAGGGACATCTGTTTCATTAGGCTACATCATCAAGTGCAGGGACATCTGTTTCATTAGGCTACATCATCAAGTGCAGGGACATCTGTTTCATTAGGCTACATCATCAAGTGCAGGGACATCTGTTTCATTAGGATTACATCATCAAGTGCAGGGACATCTGTTTCATTAGGCTACATCATCAAGTGCAGGGACATCTGTTTCATTAGGCTACATCATCAAGTGCAGGGACATCTGTTTCATTAGGCTACATCATCAACTACAGGGACATCTGTTTCATTAGGGTACATCATCAAGTGCAGGGACTTCTGTTTCATTAGGCTACATAATCAAGTGCAGGGACATCTGTTTCATTAGGCTACATAATCAAGTGCAGGGACATCTGTTTCATTAGATTACATCATCAAGTGCAGGGACACCTGCTTCATTAGGCTACATCATCAAGTGCAGGGACATCTGTTTCATTAGATTACATCATCAAGTGCAGGGACATCTGTTTCATTAGGCTACATCATCAAGTGCAGGGACATCTGTTTTATTAGGCTACATCATCAAGTGCAGGGACATCTGTTTCATTAGGCTACATCATCAAGTACAGGGACATCTGTTTCATTAGGCTACATCATCAAGTGCAGGGACATCTGTTTCATTAGGCTACATCATCAAGTGCAGGGACATCTGTTTCATTAGGCTACATCATCAAGTACAGGGACATATGTTTCATTAGATTACATCATCAACTACAGGGACATCTGTTTCATTAGGCTACATCATCAAGTGCAGGGACATCTGTTTCATTAGGCTACATAATCAAGTGCAGGGACATCTGTTTCATTAGACTACATCATCAAGTGCAGGGACATCTGTTTCATTAGGCTACATCATCAAGTGCAGGGACATCTGTTTCATTAGATTACATCATCAAGTGCAGGGACATCTGTTTCATTAGGCTACATCATCAAGTGCAGGGACATCTGTTTCATTAGGCTACATCATCAAGTACAGGGACATCTGTTTCATTAGATTACATCATCAAGTACAGGGACATCTGTTTCATTCGATGACATCAACAAGTACAGGGACATCTGTTTCATTTACATCATCAAGTGCAGGGACAACTGCTTCATTAGATTAAATCATCAAGAAAAGGGACATCTGCTTCATTAGATTACATCGTCAAGTGCAGGGACATCTGTTTCATTAGGCTACATCATCAAGTACAGGGACATCTGTTTCATTAGATTACATCATCAACTACAGGGATATCTGTTTCATTAGGCTACATCATCAAGTGCAGGGACATCTGCTTCATTAGATTACATCATCAAGTGCAGGGACATCTGTTTCATTAGGCTACATCATCAAGAGCAGGGGCATCTGCTTCATTAGATTACATCATCAAGTGCAGGGGCATCTGTTTCATTAGGCTACATCATCAAGTACAGGGACATCTGTTCATTAGGCTACAACATCAAGTACAGGGACATCTGTTTCATTAGGCTACATCATCAAGTACAGGGACATATGTTTCATTAGGCTACATCATCATGTGCAGGGACATCTGTTTCATTTGGCTACATCATCAAGTACAGGTGCATCTGTTTCATTAGACTACATCATCAAGTGCAGGGACATCTGTTTCATTAGGCTACATCATCAAGTACAGGGACATCTGTTTCATTAGGCTACATCATCAAGTGCAGGGACATCTGTTTCATTAGGCTACATCATCAAGTGCAGGGACATCTGTTTCATTAGATTACATCATCAAGTGCAGGGACATCTGTTTCATTAGGCTACATCATCAAGTGCAGGGACATTGTTTCATTAGATTACATCATCAAGTGCAGGGACATCTGTTTCATTAGGCTACATCATCAAGTGCAGGGACATCTGTTTCATTAGGCTACATCATCAAGTGCAGGGACATCTGTTTCATTAGGATTACATCATCAAGTGCAGTGACATCTGTTTCATTAGGCTATATCATCAAGTGCAGGGACATCTGTTTCATTAGGCTACATCATCAAGTGCAGGGACATCTGTTTTATTAGGCTACATCATCATGTGCAGGGACATCTGTTTCATTAGGCTACATCATCAAGTACAGGGGCATCTGTTTCATTAGGCTACATAATCAAGTGCAGGGACATCTGTTTCATTAGGCTACATCATCAAGTGCAGGGACATCTGTTTCATTAGGCTACATCATCAAGTGCAGGGACATCTGTTTCATTAGATTACATCATCAAGTGCAGGGACATCTGTTTCATTAGGCTACATCATCAAGTGCAGGGACATCTGTTTCATTAGGCTACATCATCAAGTACAGGGACATCTGTTTCATTAGGCTACATCATCAAGTACAGGGACATCTGTTTCATTAGATTACATCATCAAGTGCAGGGACATCTGTTTCATTAGGCTACATCATCAAGTGCAGGGACATCTGTTTCATTAGGCTACATCATCAAGTGCAGGGACATCTGTTTCATTAGGCTACATAATCAAGTGCAGGGACATCTGTTTCATTAGGCTACATCATCAAGTGCAGGGACATCTGTTTCATTAGATTACATCATCAAGTGCAGGGACATCTGTTTCATTAGGCTACATCATCAAGTGCAGGGACATCTGTTTCATTAGGCTACATCATCAAGTGCAGGGACATCTGTTTCATTAGGCTACATCATCAAGTACAGGGACATCTGTTTCATTAGGCTACATCATCAAGTACAGGGACATCTGTTTCATTAGGCTACATCATCAAGTGCAGGGACATCTGTTTCATTAGATTACATCATCAAGTGCAGGGACATCTGTTTCATTAGGCTACATCATCAAGAGCAGGGGCATCTGCTTCATTAGATTACATCATCAAGTGCAGGGGCATCTGTTTCATTAGGCTACATCATCAAGTGCAGGGACATCTGTTTCATTAGGCTACATCATCAAGTACAGGGACATCTGTTTCATTAGGCTACATCATCAAGTACAGGGACATCTGTTTCATTAGATACATACATCATCAAGGTGTACAGGGACATATGTTTCATTAGGCTACATCATCAAGTGCAGGGACATCTGTTTCATTAGGCTACATCATCAAGTACAGGGACATCTGTTTCATTAGATTAAATCATCAAGTGCAGGGACATCTGCTTCATTAGATTACATCATCAAGTGCAGGGACACCTGTTTCATTAGATTACATCATCAAGTGCAGGGACATCTGTTTCATTAGATTACATCATCAAGTGCAGGGACATCTGTTTCATTAGGCTACATTATCAAGTACAGGAACATCTGTTTCATTAGATTACATCATCAAGTGCAGGGACATCTGTTTCATTAGGCTACATCATCAAGTGCAGGGACATCTGTTTCATTAGTCTACATCATCAAGTACAGGGACATCTGTTTCATTAGGCTACATCATCAAGTGCAGGGACATCTGTTTCATTAGGCTACATCATCAAGTGCAGGGACATCTGTTTCATTAGGCTACATCATCAAGTACAGGGACATCTGTTTCATTAGGCTACATCATCAAGTGCAGGGACATCTGTTTCATTAGGCTACATCATCAAGTGCAGGGACATCTGTTTCATTAGATTACATCATCAAGTGCAGGGACATCTGTTTCATTAGGCTACATCATCAAGTGCAGGGACATCTGTTTCATTAGGCTACATCATCAAGTACAGGGACATCTGTTTCATTAGGCTACATCATCAAGTACAGGGACATATGTTTCATTAGATTACATCATCAACTAGAGGGACATCTGTTTCATTAGGCTACATCATCAAGTGCAGGGACATCTGTTTCATTAGGCTACATCATCAAGTGCAGGGACATCTGTTTCATTAGGCTACATCATCAAGTGCAGGGACATCTGTTTCATTAGGCTACATCATCAAGTGCAGGGACATCTGTTTCATTAGATTACATCATCAAGTGCAGGGACACCTGCTTCATTACATTACATCATCAAGTGCAGGGACATCTGTTTCATTAGGCTACATCATCAAGTGCAGGGACATCTGTTTCATTAGGCTACATCATCAAGTACAGGGACATCTGTTTCATTAGATTACATCATCAACTACAGGGACATCTGTTTCATTAGGCTACATCATCAAGTGCAGGGACATCTGTTTCATTAGGCTACATCATCAAGTACAGGGACATCTGTTTCATTAGGCTACATCATCAAGTGCAGGGACATCTGTTTCATTAGATTACATCATCAAGTGCAGGGACATCTGTTTCATTAGGCTACATCATCAAGTGCAGGGACATCTGTTTCATTAGATTACATCATCAAGTGCAGGGACATCTGTTTCATTAGGCTACATCATCAAGTGCAGGGACATCTGCTTCATTAGATTACATCATCAAGTGCAGGGACATCTGTTTCATTAGGCTACATCATCAAGTACAGGGACATCTGTTTCATTAGGCTACATCATCAAGTACAGGGACATCTGTTTCATTAGGCTACATCATCAAGTACAGGGACATCTGTTTCATTAGGCTACATCATCAAGTACAGGGACATCTGTTTCATTAGATTACATCATCAAGTACAGGGACATCTGCTTCATTAGATGACATCAACAAGTACAGGGACATCTGTTTCATTAAATTACATCATCAACTACAGGGACATCTGCTTCATTAGGCTACATCATCAAGTGCAGGGACATCTGTTTCATTAGGCTACATCATCAAGTGCAGGGACATCTGTTTCATTAGATTACATCATCAAGTGCAGGGACATCTGTTTCATTAGGCTACATCATCAAGTGCAGGGACATCTGTTTCATTAGATTACATCATCAAGTGCAGGGACATCTGTTTCATTAGATTACATCATCAAGTGCAGGGACATCTGTTTCATTAGATTACATCATCAAGTACAGGGACATCTGTTTCATTAGGCTACATCATCAAGTGCAGGGACATCTGTTTCATTAGGCTACATCATCAAGTGCAGGGACATCTGTTTCATTAGGCTACATCATCAAGTACAGGGACATCTGTTTCATTAGGCTACATCATCAAGTGCAGGGACATCTGTTTCATTAGGCTACATCATCAAGTGCAGGGACATCTGTTTCATTAGGCTACATCATCAAGTGCAGGGACATCTGTTTCATTAGGCTACATCATCAAGTACAGGGACATCTGTTTCATTAGGCTACATCATCAAGTGCAGGGACATCTGTTTCATTAGATTACATCATCAAGTGCAGGGACATCTGTTTCATTAGGCTACATCATCAAGTGCAGGGACATCTGTTTCATTAGGCTACATCATCAAGTACAGGGACATCTGTTTCATTAGGCTACATCATCAAGTACAGGGACATCTGTTTCATTAGATTACATCATCAAGTGCAGGGACATCTGTTTCATTAGGCTACATCATCAAGTGCAGGGACATCTGTTTCATTAGGCTACATCATCAAGTGCAGGGACATCTGTTTCATTAGGCTACATAATCAAGTGCAGGGACATCTGTTTCATTAGACTACATCATCAAGTGCAGGGACATCTGTTTCATTAGATTACATCATCAAGTGCAGGGACACCTGCTTCATTACATTACATCATCAAGTGCAGGGACATCTGTTTCATTAGGCTACATCATTAAGTACAGGGACATCTGTTTCATTAGGCTACATCATCAAGTACAGGGACATCTGTTTCATTAGATTACATCATCAAGTACAGGGACATCTGTTTCATTAGATGACATCAACAAGTACAGGGACATCTGTTTCATTAGGCTACATCATCAAGTACAGGGACATCTGTTTCATTAGGCTACATCATCAAGTGCAGGGATATCTGTTTTATTAGGCTACATCATCAAGTGCAGGGACATCTGCTTCATTAGATTACATCATCAAGTGCAGGGACATCTGTTTTATTAGGCTACATCATCAAGAGCAGGGGCATCTGCTTCATTAGATTACATCATCAAGTGCAGGGACTTCTGTTTCATTAGGCTACATAATCAAGTGCAGGGACATCTGTTTCATTAGGCTACATAATCAAGTGCAGGGACATCTGTTTCATTAGATTACATCATCAAGTGCAGGGACATCTGTTTCATTAGGCTACATCATCAAGTGCAGGGACATCTGTTTCATTAGGCTACATCATCAAGTACAGGGACATCTGTTTCATTAGGCTACATCATCAAGTACAGGGACATATGTTTCATTAGATTACATCATCAACTAGAGGGACATCTGTTTCATTAGGCTAGATCATCAAGTGCAGGGACATCTGTTTCATTAGGCTACATAATCAAGTGCAGGGACATCTGTTTCATTAGGCTACATCATCAAGTGCAGGGACATCTGTTTCATTAGACTACATCATCAAGTGCAGGGACATCTGTTTCATTAGATTACATCATCAAGTGCAGGGACACCTGCTTCATTACATTACATCATCAAGTGCAGGGACATCTGTTTCATTAGGCTACATCATTAAGTACAGGGACATCTGTTTCATTAGGCTACATCATCAAGTACAGGGACATCTGTTTCATTAGATTACATCATCAAGTACAGGGACATCTGTTTCATTAGATGACATCAACAAGTACAGGGACATCTGTTTCATTAGGCTACATCATCAAGTGCAGGGACATCTGTTTCATTAGGCTACATCATCAAGTACAGGAACATCTGTTTCATTAGATTACATCATCAAGTGCAAGGACATCTGCTTCATTAGGCTACATCATCAACTACAGGGACATCTGTTTCATTAGATTACATCATCAACTACAGGGATATCTGTTTCATTAGGCTACATCATCAAGTGCAGGGACATCTGCTTCATTAGATTACATCATCAAGTGCAGGGACATCTGTTTCATTAGGCTACATCATCAAGTGCAGGGACATCTGCTTCATTAGATTACATCATCAAGTGCAGGGACATCTGTTTCATTAGGCTACATCATCAAGTGCAGGGACATCTGTTTCATTAGGCTACATCATCAAGTGCAGGGACATCTGTTTCATTAGGCTACATCATCAAGTGCAGGGACATCTGTTTCATTAGATTACATCATCAAGTGCAGGGACATCTGTTTCATTAGGCTACATCATCAAGTGCAGGGACATCTGTTTCATTAGGCTACATCATCAAGTGCAGGGACATCTGTTTCATTAGATTACATCATCAAGTGCAGGGACATCTGTTTCATTAGGCTACATCATCAAGTGCAGGGACATCTGTTTCATTAGGCTACATCATCAAGTACAGGGACATCTGTTTCATTAGGCTACATCATCAAGTACAGGGACATATGTTTCATTAGATTACATCATCAACTAGAGGGACATCTGTTTCATTAGGCTACATCATCAAGTGCAGGGACATCTGTTTCATTAGGCTACATCATCAAGTGCAGGGACATCTGTTTCATTAGGCTACATCATCAAGTGCAGGGACATCTGTTTCATTAGGCTACATCATCAAGTGCAGGGACATCTGTTTCATTAGATTACATCATCAAGTGCAGGGACATCTGTTTCATTAGATTACATCATCAAGTGCAGGGACATCTGTTTCATTAGGCTACATCATCAAGTACAGGGACATCTGTTTCATTAGATTACATCATCAAGTGCAGGGACATCTGCTTCATTAGGCTACATCATCAAGTGCAGGGACATCTGTTTCATTAGGTTTCTACATCATCAGGGACAGTGCAGGGACATCTGTTTCATTGTTTCATTAGGGGCTACATCATCAAGTGCAGGGACATCTGTTTCATTAGATTACATCATCAAGTGCAGGGACATCTGTTTCATTAGGCTACATCATCAAGTACAGGGACATCTGTTTCATTAGGCTACATCATCAAGTGCAGGGACATCTGTTTCATTAGGCTACATCATCAAGTGCAGGGACATCTGTTTCATTAGATTACATCATCATCATCTACAGGGACATCTGTTTCATTAGGCTACATCATCAAGTGCAGGGACATCTGTTTCATTAGATTACATCATCAAGTGCAGGGACATCTGTTTCATTAGGCTACATCATCAAGTGCAGGGACATCTGTTTCATTAGGCTACATCATCAGTGCAGGGACATCTGTTTCATTAGGCTACATCATCAAGTGCAGGGACATCTGTTTCATTAGGCTACATCATCAAGTGCAGGGACATCTGTTTCATTAGGCTACATGCAGGGACATCATTAGGCTACATCATCAAGTGCAGGGACATCTGTTTCATTACATCTACATCATCAAGTGCAGGGACATCTGTTTCATTAGATTACATCATCAAGTGCAGGGACATCTGGGCTACATCATCAGTACAGGGACATCTGTTTCATTAGGCTACATCATCAAGTGCAGGGACATCTGTTTCATTAGGCTACATCATCAAGTACAGGGACATCTGTTTCATTAGGCTACATCATCAAGTGCAGGGGACATCATGTGCAGGGACATTCATTAGGCTACATCATCAAGTGCAGGGACATCTGTTTCATTAGATTACATCATCAAGTGCAGGGACATCTGTTTCATAGGCTACATCATCAAGTGCAGGGACATCTGTTTCATTAGGCTACATCATCAAGTGCAGGGACATCTGTTTCATTAGATTTACATCATCAAGTGCAGGGACATCTGTTTCATTAGGCTACATCATCAAGTGCAGGGACATCTGTTTCATTAGGCTACATCATCAAGTGCAGGGACATCTGTTTCATTAGGCTACATCATCAAGTGCAGGGACATCTGTTTCATTAGGCTACATCATCAAGTACAGGGACATCTGTTTCATTAGACTACATCATCAAGTGCAGGGACATCTGTTTCATTAGGCTACATCATCAAGTGCAGGGACATCTGTTTCATTAGGCTACATCATCAAGTGCAGGGACATCTGTTTCATTAGGGGCTACATCATCAAGTGCAGGGACATCTGTTTCATTTTCATCAAGTGCAGGGACATCTGTTTCATTAGGCTACATCATCAAGTGCAGGGACATCTGTTTCATTAGGCTACATCATCAAGTGCAGGGACATCTGTTTCATTAGGCTACTTCATCAAGTACAGGGACATCTGTTTCATTAGGCTAAATCATCAAGTACAGGGACATATGTTTCATTAGATTACATCATCAACTAGAGGGACATCTGTTTCATTAGGCTAGATCATCAAGTGCAGGGACATCTGTTTCATTAGGCTACATAATCAAGTGCAGGGACATCTGTTTCATTAGACTACATCATCAACGACAGGGACATCTGTTTCATTAAATTACATCATCAAGTACAGGGACATCTGTTTCATTAGGCTACATCATCAAGTACAGGGACATCTGTTTCATTAGGCTATATCATCAAGTACAGGGACATCTGTTTCATTAGGCTACATCATCAAGTGCAGGGACATCTGTTTCATTAGATTACATCATGAAGTGCAGGGACATCTGTTTCATTAGATTACATCATCAAGTGCAGGGACATCTGTTTCATTAGGCTACATCATCAAGTGCAGGGACATCTGTTTCATTAGGCTACATCATCAAGTGCAGGGACATCTGTTTCATTAGGCTACATCATCAAGTGCAGGGACATCTGTTTCATTAGGCTACATCATCAAGTGCAGGGACATCTGTTTCATTAGGCTACATCATCAAGTGCAGGGACATCTGTTTCATTAGGCTACATCATCAAGTACAGGGACATCTGTTTCATTAGGCTACATCATCAAGTACAGGGACACATCATTGTTTCATTAGGGCTACATCATCAAGTGCAGGGACATCTGTTTCATTAGGCTACATCATCAAGTACAGGGACATCTGTTTCATTAGGCTACATCATCAAGTGCAGGGACATCTGTTTCATTAGGCTACATCATCAAGTACAGGGACATCTGTTTCATTAGTACACATCATCAACTACAGGGATATCTGTTTCATTAGGCTACATCATCAAGTGCAGGGACATCTGTTTCATTAGGCTACATCATCAACTACAGGGACATCTGTTTCATTAGGCTACATCATCAACGACAGGGACATCTGTTTCATTAAATTACATCATCAAGTACAGGGACATCTGTTTCATTAGGCTACATCATCAAGTACAGGGACATACGTTTCATTAGGCTACTTCATCATGTGCAGGGACATCTGTTTCATTTGGCTACATCATCAAGTACAGGTGCATCTGTTTCATTAGGCTACATCATCAAGTACAGGGACATCTGTTTCATTAGATTACATCATCAAGTGCAGGGACATCTGTTTCATTAGGCTACATCATCAAGTGCAGGGACATCTGTTTCATTAGGCTACATCATCAAGTGCAGGGACATCTGTTTCATTAGGCTACATCATCAAGTGCAGGGACATCTGTTTCATTAGATTACATCATCAAGTGCAGGGACATCTGTTTCATTAGGCTACATCATCAACTACAGGGACATCTGTTTCATTAGATTACATCATCAACTACAGGGACATCTGTTTCATTAGGCTACATCATCAAGTGCAGGGACATCTGTTTCATTAGGCTACATCATCAAGTGCAGGGACATCTGTTTCATTAGGCTACATCATCAAGTGCAGGGACATCTGTTTCATTAGATTACATCATCAAGTGCAGGGACATCTGTTTCATTAGGCTACATCATCAAGTGCAGGGACATCTGTTTCATTAGGCTACATCATCAAGTGCAGGGACATCTGTTTCATTAGGCTACATCATCAAGTGCAGGGACATCTGTTTCATTAGGCTACATCATCAAGTGCAGGGACATCTGTTTCATTAGATTACATCATCAAGTGCAGGTACACCTGCTTCATTAGGCTACATCATCAAGTGCAGGGACATCTGTTTCATTAGATTACATCATCAAGTGCAGGGACATCTGTTTCATTAGGCTACATCATCAAGTGCATGGACATCTGTTTTATTAGGCTACATCATCAAGTACAGGGACATCTGTTTCATTAGGCTACATCATCAAGTACAGGGACATATGTTTCATTAGATTACATCATCAACTAGAGGGACATATGTTTCATTAGATTACATCATCAACTAGAGGGACATCTGTTTCATTAGGCTAGATCATCAAGTGCAGGGACACCTGCTTCATTACATTACATCAGCAAGTGCAGGGACATCTGTTTCATTAGATTACATTATCAAGTGCAGGGACATCTGTTTCATTAGGCTACATCATCAAGTGCAGGGACATCTGTTTCTTTAGGCTACATCATCAAGTACAGGGACACCTGCTTCATTAGATTACATCATCAAGTGCAGGGGCATCTGTTTCATTAGGATACATCATCAAGTACAGGGACATCTGTTTCATTAGGATACATCATCAACTACTGGGATATCTGTTTCATTAGGCTACATCATCAAGTGCAGGGAAATCTGTTTCTTTAGGCTACATCATCAACTACAGGGACATCTGTTTCATTAGGCTACATCATCAACGACAGGGACATCTGTTTCATTAAATTACATCATCAAGTACAGGGACATCTGTTTCATTAGGCTACATCATCAAGTACAGGGACATCTGTTTCATTAGGCTACATCATCAAGTGCAGGGACATCTGTTTCATTAGATTACATCATCAAGTGCAGGGACATCTGTTTCATTAGATTACATCATCAAGTGCAGGGACATCTGTTTCATTAGATTACATCATCAAGTGCAGGGACATCTGCTTCATTGGGCTACATCATCAACTACAGGGACATCTGTTTCATTAGGCTACATCATCAAGTACAGGACATCTGTTTCATTAGGCTACATCATCAAGTGCAGGGACATCTGTTTCATTAGGCTACATCATCAAGTACAGGGACATCTGTTTCATTAGGCTACATCATCAAGTGCAGGGACATCTGTTTCATTAGGCTACATCATCAAGTGCAGGGACATCTGTACATCATCAAGTTATCTGTTTCATTAGGCTACATCATCAAGTGCAGGGAAATCTGTTTCTTTAGGCTACATCATCATGTGCAGGGACATCTGTTTCATTAGGCTACATCATCAAGTACAGGGACATCTGTTTCATTAGGCTACATCATCAAGTACAGGGACATCTGTTTCATTAGGCTACATCATCAACTACAGGGACATCTGTTTCATTAGGCTACATCATCAAGTGCAGGGACATCTGTTTCATTAGGCTACATCATCAAGTACAGGGACATCTGTTTCATTAGATTAAATCATCAAGTGCAGGGACATCTGCTTCATTAGATTAAATCTTCAAGTGCAGGGACAACTGTTTCATTAGATTAAATCATCAAGAGCAGGGACATCTGCTTCATTAGATTACATCATCAAGTGCAGGGACATCTGTTTCATTAGGCTACATCATCAAGTGCAGGGACATCTGTTTCATTAGATTACATCATCAAGTGCAGGGACATCTGTTTCATTAGGCTACATCATCAAGTACAGGGACATCTGTTTCATTAGGCTACATCATCAAGTACAGGGACATCTGTTTCATTAGGCTACATCATCAAGTGCAGGGACATCTGTTTCATTAGGCCACATCATCAAGTGCAGGGACATCTGTTTCATTAGGCTACATCATCAAGTGCAGGGACATCTGTTTCATTAGCTACATCATCAAGTGCAGGGACATCTGTTTCATTAGGCTACATCATCAAGTGCAGGGACATCTGTTTCATTAGGCTACATCATCAAGTACAGGGACATCTGTTTCATTAGGCTACATCATCAAGTGACATGGACATCTGTTTCATTAAATTACATCATCAAGTACAGGGACATCTGTTTCATTAGATTACATCATCAAGAACAGGGACATCTGCTTCATTAGATTACATCATCAAGTACAGGGACATCTGTTTCATTACGCTACATCATCAAGTGCAGGGACATCTGTTTCATTAGATTACATCATCAAGTGCAGGGACATCTGTTTCATTAGGCTACATCATCAAGTACAGGGACATCTGTTTCATTAGATTACATCATCAAGTGCAGGGACATCTGTTTCATTAGGCTACATCATCAAGTGCAGGGACATCTGTTTCATTAGGCTACATCATCAAGTACAGGGACATCTGTTTCATTAGGCTACATCATCAAGTGCAGGGACATCTGTTTCATTAGGCTACATCATCAAGTACAGGGACATCTGTTTCATTAGGCTACATCATCAAGTACAGGGACATCTGTTTCATTAGGCTACATCATCAAGTACAGGGACATCTGTTTCATTAGGCTACATCATCAAGTGCAGGGACATCTGTTTCATTAGGCTACATCATCAAGTACAGGGACATCTGTTTCATTAGTACACATCATCAACTACAGGGATATCTGTTTCATTAGGCTACATCATCAAGTGCAGGGACATCTGTTTCATTAGGCTACATCATCAACTACAGGGACATCTGTTTCATTAGGCTACATCATCAACGACAGGGACATCTGTTTCATTAAATTACATCATCAAGTACAGGGACATCTGTTTCATTAGGCTACATCATCAAGTACAGGGACATCTGCTTCATTAGATTACATCATCAAGTGCAGGGACATCTGTTTCATTAGGCTACATCATCAAGTGCAGGGACATCTGCTTCATTAGATTACATCATCAAGTGCAGAGACACCTGCTTCATTAGATTACATCATCAAGTACAGGGACATCTGTTTCATTAGATTACATCATCAAGTGCAGGGACATCTGTTTCATTAGGCTACATCATCAAGTGCAGGGACATCTGTTTCATTAGGCTACATCATCAAGTACAGGGACATCTGTTTCATTACGCTACATCATCAAGTGCAGGGACATCTGTTTCATTAGGCTACATCATCAAGTACAGGGACATCTGTTTCATTAGGCTACGTCATCAAGTACAGGGACATCTGTTTCATTAGGCTACATCATCAAGTACAGGGACATCTGTTTCATTAGGCTACATCATCAAGTGCAGGGACATCTGTTTCATTAGATTACATCATCAAGAACAGGTATATAGGTTTCATTAGATCAAATCAAATCAAATCAAATTTATTTATATAGCCCTTCGTACATCAGCTGATATCTCAAAGTGCTGTACAGAAACCCAGCCTAAAACCCCAAACAGCAAGCAATGCAGGTGTAGAAGCACGGTGGCTAGGAAAAACTCCCTAGAAAGGCCAAAACCTAGGAAGAAACCTAGAGAGGAACCAGGCTATGTGGGGTGGCCAGTCCTCTTCTGGCTGTGCCGGGTGGAGATTATAACAGAACATGGCCAAGATGTTCAAATGTTCATAAATGACCAGCATGTTCGAATAATAATAAGGCAGAACAGTCAGGTGGAAGTTGAAACTGGAGCAGCAGCATGGCCAGGTGGACTGGGGACAGCAAGGAGTCATCATGTCAGGTAGTCCTGGGGCATGGTCCTAGGGCTCAGGTCAGTTGAAACTGGAACAGCAGCATGGCCAGGTGGACTGGGGACAGCAAGGAGTCATCATGTCAGGTAGTCCTGGAGCTCAGGTCCTAGGGCTCAGGTCCTCCGAGAGAGAGAAAGAAAGAGAGAAGGAGAGAATTAGAGGACGCACACTTAGACTCACACAGGACACCGAATAGGACAGGAGAAGTACTCCAGATATAACAAACTGACCCCAGCCCCCCGACACATAAACTACTGCAGCATAAATACTGGAGGCTGAGACAGGAGGGGTCAGGAGACACTGTGGCCCCATCCGAGGTCACCCCCGGACAGGGCCAAACAGGAAGGATATAACCCCACCCACTTTGCCAAAGCACAGCCCCCACACCACTAGAGGGATATCTTCAACCACCAACTTACCATCCTGAGACAAGGCTGAGTATAGCCCACAAAGATCTCCGCCACGGCACAACCCAAGGGGGGCGCCAACCCAGACAGGATGACCACAACAGTGAATCAACCCACTCAGGTGACGCACCCCCTCCAGGGACGGCATGAGAGAGCCCCAGTAAGCCAGTGACCCAGCCCCTGTAATAGGGTTAGAGGCAGAGAATCCCAGTGGAAAGAGGGGAACCGGCCAGGCAGAGACAGCAAGGGCGGTTCGTTGCTCCAGAGCCTTTCCGTTCACCTTCCCACTCCTGGGCCAGACTACACTCAATCATATGACCCACTGAAGAGATGAGTCTTCAGTAAAGACTTAAAGGTTGAGACCGAGTTTGCGTCTCTGACATGGGTAGGCAGACCGTTCCATAAAAATGGAGCTCTATAGGAGAAAGCCCTGCCTCCAGCTGTTTGCTTAGAAATTCTAGGGACAATTAGGAGGCCTGCGTCTTGTGACCGTAGCGTACGTGTAGGTATGTACGGCAGGACCAAATCAGAGAGATAGGTAGGAGCAAGCCCATGTAATGCTTTGTAGGTTAGCAGTAAAACCTTGAAATCAGCCCTTGCTTTGACAGGAAGCCAGTGTAGAGAGGCTAGCACTGGAGTAATATGATCAAATTTTTTGGTTCTAGTCAGGATTCTAGCAGCCGTATTTAGCACTAACTGAAGTTTATTTAGTGCTTTATCCGGGTAGCCGGAAAATAGAGCATTGCAGTAGTCTGCAGCAGTATTAGATGACATCATCAAGTACAGGGACATCTGTTTCATTAGGCTACATCATCAAGTGCAGGGACATCTGTTTCATTAGGCTACATCATCAAGTGCAGGGACATCTGTTTCATTTGGCTACATCATCAAGTGCAGGGACATCTGTTTCATAAGGCTACATCATCAACTACAGGGACATCTGTTTCATTGGGCTACATCATCAAGTACAGGGACATCTGTTTCATTAGGTTACATCATCAAGTGCAGGGACATATGTTTCATTAGGCTACATCATCAAGTACAGGAACATCTGTTTCATTAGATTACATCATCAAGTTCCGTGACATCTGTTTCATTAGATTACATCATCAACTACAGGGACATCTGTTTCATTAAATTACATCATCAAGTGCAGGGACATCTGTTTCATTAGGCTACATCATCAAGTGCAGGGACATCTGTTTCATTTGGCTACATCATCAAGTGCAGGGACATCTGTTTCATAAGGCTACATCATCAACTACAGGGACATCTGTTTCATTGGGCTACATCATCAACTACAGGGACATCTGTTTCATTCGTTTTCTGGTGTCTCCGCATAGGTTATTTCACCTGTAACATCGCAAGCGTTAAAGAAACTGAACCCCTGGTCTGATAGTTTCAAAGTAAAAGTTGTGCTTACTGAACATCACAATCAGAATCAACTTCATTCTTACGTTTCAGAATCAGAATCAGAATATGTAATATCTAAGAATCCCCAACAACTACCTAATACACACAAATCTAAAGGGTTGAATGAGAATATGTACATCTAAGTATATGGATGAGCGATGGCCAAGCGACATAGGCAAGGTGCAGTAGATGGTATAAAAACAGTATATTGCATGTGATATGAGTAATGTAAGATATGTAAACATTATTAATGTGCCATTATTTAGTGGCATTTTATAAAGTGACTAGTGATCCATTTATTAATGTAGCCAGTGATTGGGTCTCAATGCAGGCAGCATCCTCTCTGAGTTAGTCAGCAGCTGCCTACATTGAGACCCAATCACTGGACACTTTAATAAATGGATCACTAGTCACTTTATACAATGCACATAATGCCATTTTAATAATGTTTACATATCTTACATTACTCATCTCATATGTATATACTGTATTTTATACCATCTACTGCACCTTGCCTATGTCGCTCGGCCATCGCTCATCATATTCTCATCCACCCCTTTAGATTTGTGTGTATTAGGTCGATGTTGGGGATTATTAGATTACTTGTTAGATATTACTGCACTGTTGGAACTAGAAGCAAGCATTTCGCTACACTCGCATTAACATCTGCTAACCATGTGTATGTGACAAATCAAATTTGATTTGATTTGACACGTCAGGTAGTCAGGAATCCGTCCAGGGCACACCAGGTAGTCAGGAATCTGTCCAGGGCACACCAGGTAGTCAGGGATCAGTCCAGGGCACGCCAGGTAGTCAGGGATCAGTCCAGGGCATGCCAGGTAGTCAGGGATCAGTCCAGGGCACGCCAGGTACTCAGGGATCAGTCCAGGACATGCCAGGTAGTCAGGAATCAGTCCAGGGCACGCCAGGTAGTCGGGGATCAGCCCAGGGCACGCAAGGTAGTCAGGGATCAGTCCAGGGCACGCCAGGTAGTCAGGGATCAGTCCAGGACATGTCAGGTAGTCAGGGATCAGTCCAGGACATATCAGGTAGTCAGGGATCAGTCCAGGGCACGCCAGGTAGTCAGGGATCAGTCCAGGATACGCCAGGTAGTCAGGAATCAGCCCAGGACATGCCAGGTAGTCAAGGATCAGTCCAGGGCATACCAGGTAGTCAGGAATCAGTCCAGGGCATGCCAGGTAGTCAGGAATCAGTCCAGGGCATGCCAGGTAGTCGGGGATCAGTCCAGGGCATGCCAAGTAGTCAGGAATCAGTCCAGGGCATGCCAGGTAGTCAGGAATCAGTCCAGGATTCGCCAGGTAGTCAGGAATCAGCCCAGGACATGCCAGGTAGTCAAGGATCAGTCCAGGGCATACCAGGTAGTCAGGAATCAGTCCAGGGCATGCCAGGTAGTCAGGAATCAGTCCAGGGCATGCCAGGTAGTCGGGGATCAGTCCAGGGCATGCCAGGTAGTCAGGAATCAGTCCAGGGTGTG
This sequence comes from Oncorhynchus tshawytscha, assembly GCF_018296145.1. Classification (NCBI taxonomy): domain Eukaryota; kingdom Metazoa; phylum Chordata; class Actinopteri; order Salmoniformes; family Salmonidae; genus Oncorhynchus; species Oncorhynchus tshawytscha. Next base: position 85,161,633 of record NC_056433.1, read on the forward strand.
CCGGGTAGTCAGGAATCAGTCCAGGGCATGCCAGGTAGTCAGGGATCAGTCCAGGGCATGCCAGGTAGTCAGGAATCAGTCCAGGGCATGCCTGGTAGTCAGGGATCAGTCCAGGGCATGCCAGGTAGTCAGGGGTCAGTCCAGGGCATGCCTGGTAGTCAGGGATCAGTCCAGGGCATGCCAGGTAGTCAGGGATCAGTCCAGGGCATGCCTGGTAGTCAGGGATCAGTCCAGGGCATGCCAGGTAGTCAGCAGCATGGGATAGTCAGCATGACCCGGTGGATTTAGGACAGGCACAGCCAGGAATCATCAGGCCAGTGTGTCCTCAGTTATAGAGAGAGAGAGAAACAGGGTGATTAGTAGGAGCATTCAGATCCAATTTGTTTCATTATTTATTGACTACTAATTACACTTTTCAGATTGCACAAGTTTATGACCGTATAATTTAAAAACCTGTAAACAAAACAATCATTACATGAATTTGGGGTGGCAGGAAGCCTAGTGGTTAGCACGTTGAATTTGAAAACAAAAGGTAAAAATCTGTCGTTCTGTCCCCAAACAAGGCAGTTGCCACTGTTCCTAGGCCATCATTGTAAATAAGAATTTGTTATTAACTGACATGCCTGGTTAAATAAAGGAAAAATATATAATTGCATATTGCATCTTGGGTGAAAAAGACATGTATTCTAATCTGGGTCAATTTTACTTCATAAATTCACTTCATAAATGTTTTCTTATTAATAATGTTCTGTAAATGAGTCCATCCAACAAATCCAATACATACTTTAAAACTGTATGTTCAGTAAGAACAATTTTTATTTTGAAACTATCAGATACGCAACATCCGGAATTAGCATTAGCATCTAGCATGGTGGTCTTTCATTAACTTCTTATGGCTCCAGGGGCAGTATTGAGTAGCTTGGATGAAAGGTGCATGAGGTGCCCAGAGTAAATGACCTGCTCCTCAGTCCCAGTTGTTAATATATGCATATCATTATTAGTATCTAAAACGGTTTGAATGATGTCTGTGAGTATAACAGAACTCATATGGCAGGCAAAAACCTGAGAAGAAATCTAAACAGGAAGTGGGAAATCTGAGGTTGGTCGATTTTCACCCCAGCCCTTATTGAATACACAGTGGGATATTGGTGATGTTGCACTTCCTAAGGCTTCCACTAGATGTCAACCATCTTTAGAAACTTGTTTGAGGATTCTGCTGTGAAGTGGGGGCTCATAAGGGCTGTTTGATCCAGGAATCTGGCAGATTGCCACAGGCTCTGAGGCGCGGTCACGAGAGAGTTAGCTCTCGTTCCATTGCTTTTCTACAGACATAGGAATTCTCCATTTGGAACATTATTGGCGTTTTATGTTAAAAACATCCTAAAGATGTATTCCATACATCGTTTAACATGTTTCTACGGACAGTAATGGAACTTTTTGACATTTCGTCTGCAACTAGGGAACGCGATTCATGACTTTGGATTTGTTTACCAAACGTGCTAACAAAAGTAGCTTTTTGGACATAAATGATGGACATTATCGAACTAAATCAAACATTTAATGTGGAACTGGGATTCTTGGGAGTGCATTCTGATGAAGCTCATCAAAGGTAAGTGAATATTTATAATGCTATTTCTGACTTCTGTTGACTACCCAATATGGCGGTTATCTTTTTGGTTTTATTGTCTGAAAGCTGTACTCAGATTATTGCATGGTTTGCTTCTTCCGTAACGTTTTTTAAAAATCTGACACAGCGGTTGCATTAAGGAGAAGTGTATCTATATTTCCATGTCTAACAATTATATTTTCATCGACATTTATAATGAGTATTTCTGTCAAATGATGTGGCTCTCTGCAATATCACCGGATGTTTTTGGGACAAGTGAACATAACGCACCAATGTATACTGAGATTTTTTTATATAAATATGCACTTTATCGAACAAAACATACATGTATTGTGTAACATTAAGTCCTATGAGTGTCATCTGATGAAGATCATCCATGGTTAGTGATTAATTTTATCTCTATTTGGGCTTTTTGTGACTCCTCTCTTTGGCTGGAAAAATGGCTGAATTTTTCTGTGACTTGGCGGTGACCTAACATAATCGTTTGTGGTGCTTTCACTGTAAAGCCTATTTGAAATCGGACACTTTGGTGGGATTAACAACAAGATTACCTTTAAAATGGTATATGTTTGAGGAATTTTAATTATGAGATTTCTGTTGTTTTGAATTTGGCGCTCTGCACTTTCACTGGCTGTCGTCATATCAATCCCGTTAACGGGATTACAGCCCTAAGAAGTTTTTACGAAAGTACGCATATTTCCCTTTTTTTTCATACTTCTCGCTATTAAATCCAGTGAAGTAGGAAATCAAAGCCTTTGCTACCTAAGTGGAGAATGTTTTAAGTAAGAACCGGTCAACCGGGGGGGGACACCAGTATACTATCGGCTGTACACACACACCGATGCCCAGCCGATAGTGGAGACCCATAGCGCCCACTAGCGGTTGCCATGGCTACTTCAGCATGCAGCTGGGAGGAAGAACAAAACACGCCATTAGAGCCTCAGACCCACTGTGAAGTGGTCATTACTATCGCTAATGAGTGCGCTATCTGTCCTCACATTAAAGTGGCTGCTAACGAGGCCTTGTTCATCATCTCTGAACAGAAAGGCATCAAATAATCCTATCTGTCTGTCTTCTTGCTCCCCGTGCATGCAGAGGGCCTAGCAGGGAGAGGAGACTCATCAGAGCACACCACGGACAAAAGGCTAAAGCCTCCAACAAGACGCTCTGGGGGCTCAGGGATTCTCTGGCCCTATAGCTTCCACTTGATCTAACTCAGGCACTGGCTCTCTCCACAAACTAACTCCACCACCAGTGCCACCACCAGAGCATGCTGGGTAATTGATGCCACTGCGTCGTATTGGCAGAGGGACACACTAGTCCATCTCAGGCCAAATGAAGGCTCTCCCTCTCTCTCTTTCAGTCCACTTAACCCTGTGACCTACCGTTCCACAGTTCTGGGCAGAGCCTTCTCCATTCTCCCTCAACAGACGGTGAGCTGTGATACAGGATGTGTGGCTATATGGTGTGAGTTCATAGTTTTGTTTAATAATCAGAACCATCTAAGAAAGAGAACAGAGAGTGAAGTGTCTCGTATGTCTCGTCTTTCTCATCTCAACCAATGTTCTCCACCATTCTATCTGTGGCTGATATCACAAGGTATTCTCACTACGGTCTTCGGTCTATCAGGTCTTATTTTATGGGGGATACTAAGTCAAAGGACATGGAGTACATGGAGTGCATAAGAACAGAACATGGTCAACAGTCTAGTAATGACTATTGTCATCCATCCTCTCATTCTTATTAATTAACTAATTTGGAAAGTAGAGACTCTTTCAAATCTTATTTGATTGCTTGAATTAGTTTTTTTTTTTTTAAACGGTTCAAGGGTCTGAGAAATTGATAAAGGTTTTCAAAGCACCACTATGAGCCCCAGATGTCAGTATCAGGACAACAGTGTTATATCGTCTGCCACAAGAGGGCACTGCAGCCAAACAGTTTTCCCTGTGATCCTCCAAGGTGCTGTCTGATAAAGACTACCCTCCCGATGGTTGCATCAGATAAACCTCCGTACATACTCCATAGGGTGCACAGATTCCACAACATTTATTATCTGTTCGATTCATTC
>NC_056433.1:85167827-85247827 GCF_018296145.1 Oncorhynchus tshawytscha
CACAGTGAACTGAGATGAACGTATATATCTGTGGTGGATCACAATGAACTGAGGGAAATGTTTATATCTGTGGTGGGTCACAGTGAACTGAGATGAACGTATATATCTGTGGTGGATCACAGTGAACTGAGATAAACGTATATATCTGTGGTGGATCACAGTGAACTGAGGGAACCGTATATATCTGTGGTGGATCACAGTGAACTGAGATAAACGTATATATCTGTGGTGGATCACAGTGAACTGAGATAAACGTATATATCTGTGGTGGATCACAGTGAACTGAGGGAACCGTATATATCTGTGGTGGATCACAGTGAACTGAGATAAACGTATATATCTGTGGTGGATCACAGTGAACTGAGATAAACGTATATATCTGTGGGGGATCACAGTGAACTGAGGGAAACATATTTATATGTAGTTGATCTGTGGAGAGGTTGTGATTACTTCCTCTCTATTTATCATTCTGTCGTCTGGCCTCCAGGCATCAATAAATAACTGTCAACGATCAAACTGAAAGGAGTCAGGATGCATCCCAAATAGCAACATGTTACCTCTACACTGATAGGGGCTCTGGTCAATAGTAGTGCACTATATAGGGAATAGGATGCCATTTGGGAATCAAACTCTTGTAGTTTCTTCACCATACAGCTACTTAGTCTCAGCTAACCATTTGTATTGTCTTGCTTCATTAGTTTATCACAGTGTTGTCTTGCTTCATTAGTTTTATCATAGTATCAAATAATATTGAGATAGAGGCTTATGTTTGATTATCAGCGGAAACCGGTCAGTAATTACGACTCTAGGTAAAGATGCTTTTGTGAATTATCTTTGTGTAAGATCAGCATCACACAATACAAATATTCTATCAGGGTAGGCAGCGACTATCTCCATCTCAGTGTGGCTCAATAGGGGGTGATATGGTCCAGATGCATCTTGGGTAGCGTCCCACGAAAATGGGCCTCAGGATCTCGTCACAGTATTTCTGTGGATTCAAAATTAAATGCAATTGTGTTCGTTGTCCATTGTCCGTAGCATAAGCCTGCCCATACCATAACCCCACCGCCACCATGTGGCACTCTGCTCACAACGTTGACATCAGATATACCACTTGCCCACACAATGCCATACACGTGGTCTGCCGTTGTGAGGCCGGTTGGACCTTCTGTCAAATTCTCTAAAACGAAGTTGGAGGTGGCTTATGGTAGAGAAATTAACATTAAATTATCTGTCAACAGCTCTGGTGGACATTCCGGATACATCTGTGGCATTGTGTTGTATGGCAAAACCGCACATTTTAGAGTGGCCTTCTATTGTCCCCAGCACAAGGTGCACCTGTGTAATGATCATGCTGTTTAATCAGCTTCTTGATATGCCACACCTGTCAGGTGGATGGATTATCTTGACAAAGGAGAAATGCTCACTAACAGGGATGTCAACAAAATTTGAGCAAAATAAGGTTTTTGTGCACATGGAACATTTCTCGGGGTCTTTTATTTCAGCCCATGTTTCATGGGACACTTTACATGTGGCGTTTATATTTTTGTTCAGTGTAGTTTTGATCAGGGCCCATCGGGCTCAGTTCAAAGTAGTGCACTATATTAGTAATAGGGTGCCATTTGGGACCAACCCTTGAATCCTTTAATGCGAAGCAGGAGCTGCCATCTTGGTGTATTGGGTTAGTGGGTTCTGGTCAATAGTAGTGCACTATATTAGTAATAGGGTGCCATTTGGGACGCAAACAGTGACTGATGTGTGATCAGAGAGCATCAGAAGGAGGGTTTAGCCTCGGCAACACAGCATCACCCCCTAGGGACTAGCCATCACTGTGCCTGTGCAGACATGTGGCCCTTCCTCAGGCCCCCTGAGGGGGCCGAGACAGGAAGACAATCAAGATCACCACAGCAGATCATCTCTGTTTGGGATACTCCACGCGTTGAGGCTGAAATGTGAAACTACATTAGAATTGTTTTTCCTGGTCTAGACATGTTTGATCAGAGCACTGTGATTGGGTAGAGAGGGATGCGTAAGCACATGGAAAAGCAAACAGAAACACTTAGATTTGACAAATCCCACAACACACACACACACACACACACACACACACAGACACACAGACACACACACACACACACAGACACACACACACACACACAGACACACAGACACACACACAGACACAGACAGACACACACACACACACACAGACACACACACACACACACACACACACAGACACACACACACACACACACACACACACACACACACACACACACACACACACACACACACACACACACACACACACACACACACACACACACAGACACACAGACACACACACACACACAGACACACACACACACAGACACACAGACACACACACACACACACACACACACACACACAAACACAAACACACATAAAAGTATGTGTCAGAGACATGGGGTACATAGGTTATTTATCTTATAAGGAAACCTCCGATTGTGTCATTTACTTTAAATTCATTATCCTGTAAAAATTCATTATCCTGTTTAAATTAATTATCTAATAGCTTGATAAATAAATGCCCTTCAAGTCCTTGCTTTTAAACTATTGTCGAAGAAAAGACCGTCGATTTATTTGTCCAGTCTGATCCGTCTGGGACATATAGAGCAACAATCAGTCTGTGCGACTCTCATCACATCACCAGGTTTTAACCACAATTAACCTGAGGCTGTGTTACCCAGCTCTTTAGGACCATTCCATCTCACGAGGTACGCCTCCCAAATGGCACCCTATTCCATATGTAGTGCACTACTTTTGACCAGGGCTCATGCAGAGTGCACTACTCATAGGGAATAAGGAATATGGTGTGATTTGGGGTGCCCACATCCTTATCAAGCCTGAGTTTACCCATCCTCTTGGCTTCTCTCATCAAGCATCAATAATTGATTGTGGCTGCTGGGGGCACGTTTCCGCGTTCCGGGGTTCCGGGGTTCCGGGGTTCCAGGTTCAGCATTTCAGTTCCACTCTGTGTTTTCAGGGGTGATGGGATAGAGAAGACCCCACTTCTAAACACCGGGACAGGAACCATCAGGAGCAGGTGCCTGTTTGACCCCTTCTATTCCTCCATGATTCATTATATCTCGCTGGACGGGTTGAAGAGGTCACTCTACATTAGTGCTCCACGCCTATAGGCCCTGCCAGGGAGAAATTGGGCATTTCGCGCTACGCTGCCCCTCTCCAAACACGCATACACACACATACACACACACACGCGCGCACACACGCACGCACGCACACACACACATACACATACACATACACGCACGCACGCACACAACACACACACACACAAACTCTCTGATTTGATATTAATATCAATCTGTTTTTTTTCTTTATTTATTTGGATTATCACATCTCCTCCTTCTCTCCCCTCTGACATTCGTTCTGGCTCAGGATGCCTTCTGGTAAATATATCAATAACTGACTTTGTTATACGTGCTGGGAAGAATGTGGAATTATTTGTGTGTGTGGGGGAGTGTGGGGTGGGGGATGGATTGAGGGTTTGGGGGTCACACACATACACACAGACACACACACAGACACATACACACACACACACACATCTACAGAGTGGGTGCTAAATCTGATCTGAAAAGTGTTTCCTTACAGAAGGACTTGTGATCTTGCCAATAAGCAAAGCACCAAAAATATTTTAGCACAATAAGATAAATAAGAATATAGCTGCAAGCAGCAATGAACGGGGTTCAAAAGATGACAGAAATGACACAAAATCAGTTGAATAACAAAGCAAGCACTCCATCATGTAGGAACTATCTTCCTTTCTGTGTAATCATGAGTCTAAATACCAAATCTGGATTGAATCTGACGTACGGTTCATGAGGAGAAGATGACTTTGAGCATTACCGTTACATAAGCAAACATTTAGTAGTTAACATTTTCCTTGTTTCCTTGCACTCCCACACCATTACACCTCATCCTCCATGCTTCCTTGTTTTTTGAGATGTCAATACCACATTCAGTGAGGTTCATCTAAGGGACGTCCATGATAGAGATGAGTTTCAAGTGGATAGGCACTCTCTGTCTGTCTAACTGTCCAGGCTGTCTCCTCCACATTGTTCTCCTACGACAGGGACAAAAGCAGCCTACTCTAACATGTTGTGTGGTCAGAGATCAGGGGTCAGGCTTGGCTGAGACAGAGACACCTCTTTAGACACTAGCTAATGGCAGGAAGTGGCCCCAAGAGGACCTGGGGGGGACTAAACACTGATGGTGTCTTTGACAGGGACATGGCCTCTCTTGGGTGACTCCTGGCTTCTAGGAGACTTTCACATTTTTCAAATAGAAACAAATGAAAACTGTTTTTTGTAACAGTTGACTGAAAGCCTGCAGGTGTGGTGTTTTATAACTTGTTACAAGCCTGTATGAGCCTTTAAAATGTGTAAATCTTCTGAGATTAGCTTGTTTAGTCATCAGTAAAGTTGGAACCCGGGACATACTGTAGCTAAACAGTAGTAAATGTGCTGTAAATCACTTATCAGCTGAGTGAAAAAATAAATTTCATGTTCGGTTATATCATATCATGAGCCTTCACCCCGACCACAGACATAAAGACACACACACACACACACACACCCTCCTAACGACAACCCAACCCCAGAAACCGTCAAACAGTGTGGTACAATTGGAAGCAGTTTCGATATTGTTTGTTTCTGTTTATGGCTCAGGTCTGTGTGTGTGTCTCTCTCTCTGTGTATCGGCCACACTTGAAAGTGGTGCCTGTCTGAGGCCTGGAGTGAATCCTCCTACTGTTCAGTTCTGCTTTACAACAGAAGAAAATACAAGAGAAAAACAAACCCAGAAAGAGGACAGGGTCCAAGGAACAGACATTATAACACAACACAATGTAGAACTAAGTCAGGTAGAGAAATAGCTTTGTTTTCATGGAAACAGCTTACTTATACTTACTTAAATAAAAAGTTGTCTTCCTGTGGCCTACCTGTACACCGGATTCTGAAACCGGTAATATCAAAATTATCCCCCTAAAATCTTCTGAAAATTAGGTATCCCTTTTCTCTTTAAACCTCACACTTCTTTTGACCAAAGTGTGCGTGTGTGTGTGTGTGCTTATGCGCATGTGTGTGTGAGCATTGCTAGGTCACCTTGAGCGTTGGGTGCGCTCGGCATGGCGTGGGGGGGGCTCCGTGTCTCTCTCCTCTCTGGTGCGCTTCGCTGAGCACTCCTCCAAGCGCAACACTCCCACTCCGGCTGGGATTTCCACTCGCAGGCCGCTGGCTCTTCCTCTGGGTCTCCACCACTCACTAACCATTACTGCAGGATTAGGAGCAGAGAGGAAGGTGGAGACAGGGGAGAGACCGGGCTCCAGGGGCCCTGAGGGCCAGCTATCAGTTGACTTTGAGAGGACCAGCACACAGAGATCAGATCTGTGTCCCAAACAACATCCTATTACCAATTAAGTAGTGCACTACTTTTGACGGGCAATAGGGTGTCATTTGGGATTTGCAACCTTAGCCTTCTACTTAACAATTTCTCACCACAGAACAACATTTAGCTGGATGACCGAGGATTGGAGTAAATCACCCCATATGTTCATGTTAAACCATGTGTTTTATTGTCTCAACAAACAAACAAAAAAGCTGTAGAGAAACCCCCTTTAGAGTTCCAAGACGGGCCGGTGAGATGTGACTCAGAAAGACAAACGTGTAATATTGGTTCGCTTATATGCCACAGTACAGTGAATGCATAAAGTTTAGGGAACAGTATATGTACAGGGCCTTCATACCCTTTGACTTATTCCCCTTTTTGTTGTGTTACAGCTTGAATTCGACATGGATTAAATAGATTTATTTTACACACAATGCCCCATAATGACATCACAATGCCCCATAATGACATCACAATACCCCATAATGACATCACAATGCCCCATAATGACATCACAATGCCCCATAATGACATCACAATGCCCCATAATGAGAAAGTGAAAACATGTTTTTTGTTTGCAATTTTTCAAAACGTATAGAAAATGTAATACATCAATATTTAATTGACATAAGTATTCACAGCCCTGAGTCAATACATGTTACAACCACCTTTGGCAGCGATTACAGCTGTGGGTCTTTCTAGGTGAGTCTCTTATGAGCTTTGCACACCTGGATTGTACAATATTTACAGTTTTCTTTTTAAAATTCTTCAAGCTGTCGATGGTTGTTGATCTTTGCTAGACAGCCATTTTCAAGACGATTTAAGTCAGTCAAAACTGTAACTCGGCCACTCAGGAACATTCAATGTTGCCTTGGTAAGCAACTCCAGTGTATATTTAGCCTTGTATTGTAGGTTATTGTCCTGCTGAAAGGTGACTTTATCTCCCAGGTTCTATTGGAAAGCAGACTGGACCTGGTTTTCCTCTAGGATTTTGCCTGTGCTTATACCCCCCCCAAAAAAGAAATCCCTGTCCTTGCCAATGACAAGCATACCCATAACATGATGCAGCCACCACTATACATGAACATATGAAGAGTGCTATTCAGGGAGTTGTGTTGGATTTGCCCCAAACATAACTCTTTGTATTCGGGACATGAAGTTCCTTCCTTTGCCACATTTTCTGCAGTTTTACTTTACTGTCTTGTTGCAAACAGGATGCATGTTTTAGAATATTTTTATTCTGTACTAGCTTCCTACCTTTCACTCTGTCATTTTAGGTTAGTATTGTGGAGAAATTACAATGTTGTTGATCCATCCTCAGTTTTCTCCTATCACAGCCATTAAACTCTGTAACTGTTTTAAAATCACCATTGGCCTCATGGTGAAATCCCTGAGTGGTTTCCTTCCCCTCTGGCAACTGAGTACGGAAGGATGCCTGTATATTTGTAGTGACTGGGTGTATTGATACACCATCCAAAGTGTAATTAATAGCTTCACAATTATCAAAAGGATATTCACTATCTGTTTTTTATTTTTACCCATCTCCCAATAGGTGCTCTTCTTTGTGAGGCATTGGAAAACCTCCCGGGTCTTTATGGTTGAATCTGTGTTTGAAATTCACTGCTCGACTGAGGAACCTTACAGATAATTGTATGTGTGCGGTATATAGATGAGGTAGTCATTCAAAAGTCCATCTTATTTAGGCCATAACAAAAGAGTTGAATACTTATTGACTCAAGACATTTCATCTTTCCATTTTAAATGAATTTGAAAAACATTTCTAAAAACATAATTCCACGTTGACATTATGGGGTATTATGTGTAGGCCAATGAGACACAATCTCAATTGAATCCATTTTAAATGCAGGCTGTAACACAACAAAATGTGGAATAAGTCAAGGGGTGTGAATACTTTCTCAAGTCACTGTGTGTGTTCCCTACAGGAATTGAACCCATAACTTTGCCGTTGCTAGCCTAATGCTCTCACCAACTGAGCCTCACAGGACCGCGCTGGTCCCATCAGGCATGGCCTCTATTGCTCTTCACCCGCAAAGTAATGTGGATTACAACACCTTGTTGGATAGTAACCCATTGCATTATATAATGGCACCAGTGGTCTATTCCCATATCCACCATGTTGAGACCATGACACCAGTGGTCTTTTCCCATATCCACCATGTTGAGACCATGACACCAGTGGTCTTTTCCCATATCCACCATGTTGAGACCATGACACCAGTGGTCTTTTCCCATATCCACCATGTTGAGACCATGACACCAGTGGTCTATTCCCATATCCACCATGTTGAGACCATGACACCAGTGGTCTATTCCCATATCCACCATGACACCAGTGAGACCATGACACCAGTGGTCTATTATTCCCATATCATCCACCATGTTGAGACCATGACACCAGTGGTCTATTCCCATATCCACCATGTTGAGACCATGACACCAGTGGTCTATTCCCATATCAACCATGTTGAGACCATGACACCAGTGGTCTATTCCCATATCCACCATGTTGAGACCATGACACCAGTGGTCTATTCCCATATCAACCATGTTGAGACCATGACATCAGTGGTCTATTCCCATATCCACCATGTTGAGACCATGACACCAGTGGTCTTTTCCCATATCAACCATGTTGAGACCATGACACCAGTGGATCAGTGAGAGAACACAAAGATTTGGTGAGTGGGTTGAATGGTATGGCAATGCCTCCTGCCTGCACATTGGCACTCCCTGGACTGGCTGGCAGGCTGACAGGCACCCCTTGTTGTCTGTCTGTCTGCCTGTCTGACTGGCGGTCACCTCTTGACTGGCTGGCTGCTTGGTGGTCACCTCTTGACTGGCTGGCTGGTTGGTGGTCACCTTTTGACTGTCTGTATGTCTGAGTGGCTGGCAGTCACCTCTTGACTGGCTGCCTGACTGGCAGTCACCTCTTGACTGGCTGTCTGTCTGTCTGCCTGACTGGCAGTCACCTCTTGACTGGCTGTCTGTCTGTCTGCCTGACTGGCAGTCACCACTTGACTGGCTGTCTGTCTGTCTGTCTGCCTGACTGCCTGGTAGTCACCTCTTGACTGGCTGTCTGTCTGTCTGCCTTACTGGCTGTCTGTCTGTCTGACTGGCAGTCACTTCTTGACTGGCTGTCTGGTGGTCACCTCTTTTGTTTTTTATATCCAATTGCAATCCAATTACGATCTTGTCTCATCGCTGCAACTCTCCAACGGGCTCGGGAGAGGTGATGGTCGAGTCATCGTCCTCCGAAACATGACCCGCCGAGCCACGCTTCTTAACACCCGCTCGCTTTAACGGAAGCCAGCCGCACAATGTGTCGGAGGAAACACTGTTCAACTGACAACCGAAGTCAGCTTGCAGGCGCCCGGCCCGCCACAAGGAGTCGCTAGAGCACGATGAGCCAAGTAAAGCCGCCCCGGCCAAACCCTCCCCTAACCCGGACAACGCTGGGCCAATTGTGCGCCGCCCCATTGGGACTCCCGGTCACGGCTGGTTGTGTTGGTCTTTCTGGCAGTCACCTCTTGACTGGCTGACTGACTGGCTGGCTGGCTTGACTGGCTGGCTATCTGTCTGTCTGACTGGCGGTCACCTCTTGACTGGCTGGTGGTCACCTCTTGACTGGCTGGCTGACTTGACTGGCTGGCTATCTGTCTGTCTGGCGGTCACCATATCTGTAGAGTTGTGAATGTATAAACACATACAAACAGGAGACACATCAGATCTACATTACAGGACATCAGTTTATACTGCTGTTAAATACAGATTCACACCAAATCTAGATTACAGGACATCAGCTGATACTGCTGTTAAAAGACATATTCACATCAGATCTAGATTACAGGACATCAGCTGATACTGCTGTTTAAATACCGATTGACATTAGGATCTGGCCAAAGCTTTTTTGGTTCTACAATCAGACAAATGAGAAATGAGATTTTGTCGTAGGAAATGTGATTGTTTTCAGTTCGTCCAGCCTTTATAAAATGTTGGATGTGACATTGCTTCTAATTAGACTGATTTTAGCTGTACTAGATAACACGTAGATGGTTAACAGAACCCAGAACCTCTCAAGTCCAGCCTAAGAAAAGCTTTTGACAGGAGGACCACAAGATCACGGGCCACGGAGAACCCATCCCACCACACGCCCCTCCACAAGGGCTCCATTGAGGTGCAAGCAAGCGAATCCCAACGCAGAACCTCTATTTGTCACAGAGACAATGACCTAGGGTTGTGTCCCAAATGGCACCCTATTCCCTATATAGTGCACCCTATTCACTGTATAGTGCACCCTATTCCCTGTATAGTGCGCTACTTTTGACCAGAGCCCTATGGCCCTATTTGTCTAAAACAAACCAAAAGGCCTATGGCTCTGGTCAAAGGTAGACAGTTGGTTTTCACAGTTGGCTGGAGAAGAAAAGCAGGAGCCGGCAGGTAAATAGGAAGTGATTGTCCCCTAACAAAAGCCTGGTCTTAACCCCGGGACCTCATCAGCTTTGTGGAATACCTTCTCTATTCTCCTCCACTCACAGGGGGAAAGACCTTGGTGCTCATCTCAGCGACTGGGCGGGGATACAGGCGGGATGCAGACCATACACCCATACACCCATACACATCTCTGTCCCCTTGGGGGCTATGTCTGTTGCTGGCTGGAAGCTTGGGCTGTGTTAACCCTATGACCATGGTCAAGAGTAGCGCGCTATAGACTATAGACCTAACCTAAACTAACCTAATGTAACCTAATCTAACATAATCTAACCTAATCTAACCTAATGTAACCTAACCTAACCTAAACTAACCTAAACCAAATCTAACCTAATCTAACACAAACTAACCTAACCTAATCTAACCTAAACTAACCTAATCTAACATAATCTAACATAATCTAATTTAACCTAACCTAATCTAACCTAAACTAACCTAATGTAACCTAATGTAACCTAACCTAAACTAAACTAACCTAATCTAACCTAATCTAACCTAAACTAACCTAATCTAACCTAACCTAACCTAATCTAATCTAACCTAATGTAACCTAACCTAAACTAACCTCATTTAAACTGACCTAATCTAACCTAATCTAACCTAACCTAACCTAATATAACCTAAACTAAACTAATCTAACCTAACCTAATCTAACCTAACCTAATCTAACAAAACTAAACTAATCTAACCTAACCTAACCTAACATAAACTAAACTAATCTAACATAACCTAACCTAATCTAACCTAATCTATCAACATGTAACTAATCTAACCTAATCTAAACTAATCTAATCTAACCTAAACTAAACTAATCTAATCTAATCTAATCTAATCTAACCTAACCTAATCTAACCTAATATAATGTAACCTAACCTAAAATAATCTAACCTAATCTAAACTAAACTAATCTAATCTAACCTAATCTAACCTAACCTAATCTAAACTAAACTAAACTAATCTAACCTAATCTAACACAACTAAACTAATCTAACCTAATCTAAACTAATGTAACCTAATCTAATCTAACCTAACCTAACCTAATCTAATCTAACCTAACCTAACCTAACCTAATCTAACAAAACTAAACTAATCTAATCTAACCTAATTTAATAGGCTCTATAACCCTGTGGAACATTAATGACTAGCTCCATAACCCTGTGGAACATTAATGACTAGCTCCATAACCCTGTGGAACATTAATGACTAGCTCCATAACCCTGTGGAACATTAATGACTAGCTCCATAACCCTGTGGAACATTAATGACTAGCTCCATAACCCTGTGGAACATTAATGACTAGCTCCATAACCCTGTGGAACATTAATGACTAGCTCCATAACCCTGTGGAACATTAATGACTAGCTCCATAACCCTGTGGAACATTAATGACTAGCTCTATAACCCTGTGGAACATTAATGACTAGCTCCATAACCCTGTGGAACATTAATGGCTAGCTCTATAACCCTGTGGAACATTAATGACTAGCTCCATAACCCTGTGGAACATTAATGACTAGCTACATAACCCTGTGGAACATTAATGACTAGCTCTATAACGCTGTTGAACATTATGTATACCTCCCAAATGGAACCATACTCCCTATATAGGCAGGGTAGCCTAGTGGTTAGAGTGTAGAGGCGGCAGGGTAGCCTAGTGGTTAGAGTGTAGAGGCAGCAGGGTAGCCTAGTGGTTAGAGTGTAGAGGCAGCAGGGTAGCCTAGTGGTTAGAGTGTAGAGGCGGCAGGGTAGCCTATTGGTTAGAGTGTAGAGGCAGCAGGGTAGCCTAGTGGTTAGAGTGTAGAGGCAGCAGGGTAGCCTAGAGGTTAGAGTGTAGAGGCAGCAGGGTAGCCTAGTGGTTAGAGTGTAGAGGCGGCAGGGTAGCCTGTTGGTTAGAGTGTAGAGGCAGCAGGGTAGCCTAGTGGTTAGAGCACTGGACTAATAACCGGAAGGTTGCAAGTTCAAGTCCCTGAGCTGACAAGGTACAAATCTGTCATTCTTCCCCTGAACAGGCAGTTAACCCACTGTTTCTAGGCTGTCATTGAAAATAAGAATTTGTTCTTAACTGACTTGCTTAAATAAAGGTAAAATAGTGCACTACTTTTGATCTGAGCCAATAGGGGAATAGGCTGCCATTTCTTTTATTTTAACTTTTATTTAACTAGGCAATTCAGTTAAGAACAAATTCTTATTTTCAATGACAGCCTAGGAGCAGTGGGTTAACTGCCTTGTTCAGGGGCAGAAGACAGCTCGGTGATTCGATCTTACAACCTTCAGGTTGCTAGTCCAACGCTCTAACCACTAGGCTACGCTGCCACCCCGAGACACATCCTCTGATGATTTCAGTCTATTAGTTACTGAGTGATACACTGCCTTTCTCACCCTGTCTACACACGTCCATAGCCTCCAACCATAACACTCTTGTGAAAAACTATACTTGACAGGCAATCATGTAATCATGAATGAATGTGCTTTAAATACATACATGAAATGTGCCGAAACATTTGTTGGAGGCATGGCGCGACACCCTTGATGATAAATCATATAGCATGATACATACCTACCTTGTCATTTGTACGATACTTTGCAGGCATAATTAATACTGAATAATGTAATGCAGTGTTTCAACGGTTATCAAGCCCGATGGAAATGCTATCCCACTCAACATCAACCCCATTCCTTCCACTGACCCTTCATTTTACTCAAAACGATCAAACTGAAGAATGAGTGCAGTCCCTTCTGGATGATCATTTTGGATCATGCCAATCTGGACACTTTAGGAGCAGATTATGATGCATTTCGGGCCCTGAAAGAAACGGAGGAAGGAAGCTACGCAACTCAATTTCAGAATTTTTAAAAAGGCTCTCTCTCTTTTTTTTTTGTTGCTGGCTTTGCACAGCCTGCAGTCAAACGGCACTTGTGTTCTGCCACGGCACATAAACACGCACAAAAGAAGTTATTAGCGTAGATGCAAATCAAATTACTAGCAGTGTAGACTGCTTTTCCTCCCTGCACTTGGGCCTGTAATTACTCTGGCTTATAGGGCTGTAATGAATGTTAATGGAGGACCGAGGAGCCTTCTTCTTCTTCTTCCTTATCGCCACACAACTAGGTTGGATGATTTCAATAACGCTGCTGTTGAAGCAGAGAGGGGCCTTCGATGATAGGGACTGTGGGGTAACCCTCTATGATAGGGACTGTGGGGTAACCCTCTATGATAGGGACTGTGGGGACCCTCTATGATAGGGTAACCCTCTATGATAGGGTCTGTGGGGTAACCCTCTGTGATAGGGACTGTGGGGTAACCCTCTATGATAGGGACTGTGGGGTAACCCTCTATGATAGGGTAACCCTCTATGATAGGGTCTGTGGGGTAACCCTCTATGATAGGGACTGTGGGGTAACCCCTATGATAGGGACTGTGGGGTAGCCCTCTATGATAGGGACTGTGGGGTAACCCTCTATGATAGGGACTGTGGGGTAACCCTCTATGATAGGGACTGTGGGGTAACCCTCTACGATAGGGACTGTGGGGTAACCCTCTATGATAGGGACTGTGGGGTAACCCTCTATGATAGGGACTGTGGGGTAACCCTCTATGATAGGGTAACCCTCTATGATAGGGTCTGTGGGGTAACCCTCTATGATAGGGTCTGTGGGGTAACCCTCTATGATAGGGACTGTGGGTAACCCTCTATGATAAGGACTGTGGGGTAACCCTCTATGATAGGGACTGTGGGGTAACCCTCTATGATAGGGACTGTGGGGTAACCCTCTATGATAGGGTCTGTGGGGTAACCCTTTATGATAGGGACTGTGGGGTAACCCTCTATGATAGGGACTGTGGGGTAACCCTCTATGATAGGGACTGTGGGGTAACCCTCTATGATAGGGTCTGTGGGGTAACCCTTTATGATAGGGACTGTGGGGTAACCCTCTATGATAGGGACTGTGGGGTAACCTTCTATGATAGGGACTGTGGGGTAACCCTCTATGATAGGGACTGTGGGGTGACCCTCTGTGATAGGGACTGTGGGGTAACCCTCTATGATAGGGACTGTGGGGTAACCCTCTATGATAGGGTCTGTGGGGTAACCCTCTGTGATAGGTGGTAGGCGTCTATATGATAACCCTAACCCTCTATGATAGGGTCTGTGTCAGTGGAGGCTCCTCAGAGGAGAAATGGGAGGACAATCCTTCTCAGTAAATTTCAGAAAAAGTTTTCCATTTTTAAATAAAACTATAGGAAATGTATAACATGTGGGTAGTTGAGTAGTTGACTCAGAGAGAGAGAGAGACAATAGTTTAACATTTTTAAACAAATTATTTTATTTAAAAATGAAGATGCGAGAGAGAGAGATTTAGTTCAAATCTAATTTTATTAGTCACATGCACCGAATATAACAGGTGTAGGTAGAGTTTAAAAAATGTTTTTAAAAAATGAATAAGAATAAGAAATGAAAGTCACAAGTAATTAAAGAGCAGCAATAAAATAACAATAGCAAGACTATATACAGGTGGTACCGGTACAAAGTCAGCGTGCGGGGGCACCGGTTAGTTGAGGTAATATGTAAATGTAGGTAGAGTTAATAGTGACTACGCATAGATGTTAACAGAGAGTAGCAGCGGTGTAGAAGACGGGGGGTAGAATTTATTAGATGTTCAGGAGTCTTATGGCTTGGGGGTAGGAGCTGTCCAGAAACCTTTTGGGCTTAGATTTGGAGCTCCGGTACCGCTTGCTGTATGGTAGCAGAGAAAACAGTCTATGACTAGGGTGGCTAGAGTCTTTGACAATTTTTAGTGCCTTCCTCTGACACTGCCTGGTATAGAGGTCCTGGATGACAGGAAGCTTGGCTGAGCCGTACGCACTATCCTCTGTAGTGCCTTATGTCGGAGGCCGAGCGGTTGCCATACCAGGTGGATGCTCTCGATGGTGCAGCTGTAGAACCTTTTGAGTATCTGAGGACCCATGCCAAATCTTTTCAGTCTCCTAAGGGGGAATAGGTTTTGTCGTGCCCTCTTCACGACTGTCTTGCTGTTCTTGGACCATGTTAGTTTGTTGGTGATGTGGACACCAAGGAACTTGAAGCTCTCAACCTGCTCCACTACAGCCCCGTTGATGTGAATGGGGGAATGCCCGGTCCTCTTTTTCCTGTAGTCCACAATCATCTCCTTTGTCTTGATCACGTTGAGGGGGTTGAGGGGTTTGTTGTCCTGGCACCACACGGCCAGGTCTCTGACTTCCTCCCTATAGGCTGTCACGTCATTGTCGGTGATCACTGTTGATCACTGTTGTGTCATCTTCAAACTTAATGATGGTATTGGAGTCGTGCCTGGCCGAGAAGTCATGAGTAAACAAGGAGTACAGGAGGAGACTGAGCACGCACCCCTGAGGGGCCCCTGTGTTGAGGATCAGTGTGGCGGATGTGTTGTTACCTACCCTAACCACCTGGGGGCGGCCCGTCAAGAAGTCCAGGATCAAGTTGCAGAGGGAGGTGTTTAGTCCCAGGGTCCTTAGCTTATTGATGAGCTTTGAGGGCACTATGGTATTGAACGCTGAGCTGTAGTCAATGAATAGCATTCTCACATAGGTGTTCCTTTTGTCCAGGTGGGAAAGGCCAGTGTGGAGTGCAATAGAGATTGCATCATCTGTGGATCTGTTAGGGCGGTATGAAAATTGGAGTGGGTCTAGTGTTTCTGGGATAATGGTGTTGATGTGAGCCATGACCAGCCTTTCAAAGCACTTCATGGCTACAGGCGTGAGTGCTACAGGTCGGTAGTCGCATTTAGAATGCAGCTAGTTAGTTTAGCCTACTCAAACACCCGGCTCAAACAGAACGGGATGCTATGTTAGCTAGCTGTCTAAGGCTATCCAACAGAGAGGGATGCTATGTTAGCTAGCTGGCTATGACTATCCAACAGAGAGGGATGCTATGTTAGCTAGCTGTCTAAGGCTATCCAACAGAGAGGGATGCTATGTTAGCTAGCTGGCTATGACTATCCAACAGAGAGGGATGCTATGTTAGCTAGCTGGCTATGGCTATCCAACACCAGAACTCTTCAAAGTCAAGGTTTTATTAATGTATTGCCACTGAGCCCCCGCGGTGTAACTGATAAACTCCTTGCTGACTGTACTGCATGATTGTAGTGTGTTTACAGTAGTTCTAGATGCTACGTTGACTATGATGTTAATATGGTGACAACAATGTAGGCTGTGTGTAGCAGTTAGTGGAAAGGTTTGGCTTGCAAAGTTTTTTTTCGCCTGGTCCCAGACCGCTGATGTGTTGCGCACTAAAGTCCACAAATGAAGGGAAACGGTGAGAGGAGGAGAGGGCTTGGATGTGAGGAGGAATTATACAATGAACAAAATGTTCATGCTGTTTGTATGTGGCTGCTATGAAAGTGAACTGTGTTTGCGTGTGATCAGGGGTATATTCATTCCACTGATTCTGTTGAAAAACGTTTCTTTAACAGAAGCAAATGAAACAGAACGGAATGGGGATAAACATACCTGAATTTGTTCAATAGAAACTGTAGTTTGCAACTGTTGGACAAATGATTACTAATGATTGGTATTGAATGTGTTACTGTCTGTCACCTCGATTACTCTCATTTTTCTCTCGATCTTTGCACCTACGTTGTAAACTTTCACTCAAAGGCTAGATTGTAGCAACCTCATGATGTTTACAGAGAACATTTGAGTATCATGTAGAAGCCTTAACCTATCAATGTTATATTTGAGCTGGGTGACTTGAATATTAATGAAAGTTATCCAATATTCTGTCATAGAAATAAGGCCACGCTCATAAAAAAAGAAACGAGCGTCCTCTCTCATCTTAAACGTCACAGACCTTCATTGGTCTGTGTGCTAGTGCTTCCATCCCTCCTGATTTTGAGGTACACCTAAACTGCTTTCACACAGAGTGTCACATTCTGACCTTAGTTCCTTTGTTATGTCTTTGTTTTAGTATGGTCAGGGCGTGAGTTGGGTGGGTTGTCTATGTTAGTTTTTCTATAATTTGCGATTTCTGTGTTCGGCCTAGTATGGTTCTCAATCAGAGGCAGCTGTCAATCGTTGTCCCTGATTGAGAATCATACTTAGGTAGCCTGGTTTCACTTTTGAGTTGTGGGTGAATGTCTTCCGTGTCAGTTACCACACAGGACTGTTTCGTTTATTCACGTTTATGGTTTTGTTCCAGTGTTCTGTTGTGTTTTGATTAAACATTATGGACACCTACCACGCTGCGCATTGCTCCTCCGATCCTTCTCGCTACTCCTCCTCAGAAGAGGACGAGATCCATTACACACGGGGCTTTCCCTTTTTTGGGGGTTCTTTTGTTATAGGTAAAACAAGGTTGGTGAGAAGAAGAAAAAACACAGTCAATTAAAAACACACAATCCATTTTTTTTTTAAACACAGAGGGGGTGATACCCGGTGGTTGTCATGTAAGTTTGTTTTTGTAGATTTTTCCCGGGGACTACAGAGGTGGCCGCAATACTTTGTCTGCACACAAAGAAACGTTTTGTTTGTGTGATAACAGTGATAACAAAACATTCTAACCATCGATATCTTTTGGAATGTTCTAATTTAACAAACGGTGGACTCTTGAGGTATTTTTTTTAGAGGGCTTTCGGGTCATCAGAAGACAGAGAGGAGATTTGTTTTTTAAGGTTGTGTACAACAATAACAACAACAACAACAACAAAGAGTGAAGAGGAAAAGAGTGAAAGAAAGAACGGACTTTCAACAAAGCATTTCTATTTCTCCTACACAATAATCTTCAGAGGTACGACATAATGGAGTATGCTTGGAAACAAGTATTTATTCAGTTCCTCATATTGTTGTAATAAAATACAGCCTTTCTGCTGGAAAATCAATAAAAGACAAAATGGCAGCACTTTTGACTCAACACCGTACAGAACACTGGCCTTGAGAAGCATTGTAAAAATCTCTTTATACTTAAGATGAATAAAAATGCTGTGTACGTGTCATGTTCTGGACGAGTGGAAGTGCATTCCATATTGGCAGAAATAATTGAAAAGGAGACATGCTTGGTCATGATAGGGAATTCGAACAAAAGCAAACATAACGGACTGAGACGGAATGAAAATTGAAATCAATAAATGTGAAACATCCAGAGGACGTACGCAGATAATACAAAAACAAAATGTAAAAGGAAACTCTGGAAAAAAAACAGTAACAGTTTTTATGTTACACACAGAACTGACTTGAAGCAAACAAACTCTTCCATCAAAAATCTACTGGCTGCTATTGGAGGCCAACTCAAGCCAGGATCATTTTCAATGAGGTGTTTTGGGATCAGTTTAACTACTATTACACACTTTGTGGTCTAAATGTAGATTTAGTTGTAGTCTAACTCAATGTGGAATTTCAAACAACCAAATACAACCTGGATTTAAAATTTAAAAAATCTTTGCCAAGAAGGAATATAAATGTTTTAAAACATGTTTTTATTGGCCAGGTTGGAGTTTTAACACCTTCCTCTTACCAATAGGAAGTACCGGTACTAGTAATGCCCTACTTCTGTTGAAGATGTACTTCACATCTTGGCTTTAAGAAAAGGTGATTAGGTGAGAGTGTGTCAGGGTGTTGTTACATGTTGTTGTGAAGCACTCAGACACCACAGCCAGAAGTCCCGGGGGCAGTTCCACCCTTTCTTGACTTCCCTGGGCCCGCAATGGAGCTATGCTTGATCTGTACTGACACACCCAGCCACATCCACACCAGAGAAAGGAAAGGACTGGGACCTTAAAAGAGTGAGAGAAACGGCAGAGAACATGCAAGTGGAATAGGAAATTTGAAAGTACATCCATTCTTAAGTCTTTGTTAAATCTTAATCCATTATTGAGTCTTGTCTAACCACAGGAATGGATTCTCTACTATATAAGCCATGTGCTGGTATTATGAACAGACTAAAACCACATCTGTTCTTTAAGCTCTGTGTAAATCATCTATAGAGAGCCTGAGACCACAAGACCCCCCCCCCAAAAGGTGTTTCTCAAAAAAAATAAAAAATAAACCTCATCAAAGAAGCAGGATAAGAGGAGAGACCGACAGGCCTTTGAAAAGCTGTTTGGCTATTTTCAGAGAAAGAGACAGAAGCCTTGTTTATACCTGGCGCTAACATGCGTCCTTTGTCCTGATGTTCAGACTGTGCCCACATTTCCAGAAACACATGGTATTTAAACATGTCTGTTATCTGTCCACTGTCCCTGCACTGCGACAACATTTCCTGGTCCCTCCATTTATGCAAATGATTTAACTGCTACTCTATCAAAATAATATGTATTTATTTATTGTAAGACATATTGATGTCATAAGTCAATTGTGCAACCTGCCAATGTTTTAAAAGGCAAGATAACGATGATTGAAGTGGTTTCACTGTCCAGATCCATCCACAGTTGTAAGATATACAGATACAATGCGTGTCTGACTACCTCCGAAGATGTTTAGGAAGATCTGATCACAATGCATCTTTTCATCGTCTACACCTGTCTGAAAATGTGGGCACAATCTGAATGTGGAAAAGATCAGGACAAAAGGATGTATGTTACAACCAGGTATAAACGGGATGAGAGAGGGAGAGAGACAGAGAGAGAGAGAGGGTAGAGAGAGAGAGAGAGAGAGAGAGGGTAGAGAGAGAGAGAGAGCGCCCTGGTAAAGGTCAGTGTGAACCTTGATGGATCTTAGAATCTCGAACATGGTACAGAGACACAGAGATAAAATGGCCGGTGAGAAATATCAATTACGTCTTGACATTTTCAAGAGAGACAAAGTCATCCTATGAAGTACCCTGCTATGGTGCAGTGTTAGTGGTCACTGCAGCTTCTCCAATACTCACCCTCAGCGATCTAGTCAGTGATTTGGTCAGTGATCTGGTCAGTGATTTGGTCCGTGATCTGGTCAGTGATTTGGTCAGTGATTTGGTCAGTGGTCTGGTCAGTGATCTGGTCAGTGATCTGGTCAGTAGTCTGGTCAGTGATCTGGTCAGTGATTTGGTCAGTGGTCTGGTCAGTGATCTGGTCAGTGATTTGGTCAGTGATCTGGTCAGTGATCTGGTCAGTGATATAGTCAGTGATCTGGTCAGTGATTTGGTCAGTGATTTGGTCAGTGATCTGGTCAGTGATTTGGTCAGTGATCTGGTCAGTGATCAAGTCAGTGGTCTGGTCAGTGATCTGGTCAGTGATTTGGTCAGTGATCTGGTCAGTGCCCTGGTCAGTGATCTAGTCAGTGATCTGGTCAGTGATTTGGTCAGTGATTTGGTCAGTGGTCTGGTCAGTGATCTAGTCAGTGATTTGGTCAGTGATTTGGTCAGTGATCTGGTCAGTGATTTGGTCAGTGGTCTGGTCAGTGATATAGTTAGTGATCTGGTCAGTGGTCTGGTCAGTGATCTGGTCAGTGATTTGGTCAGTGGTCTGGTCAGTGATCTGGTCAGTGATTTGGTCAGTGATCTGGTCAGTGACCTGGTCAGTGATCTAGTCAGTGATCTGGTCAGTGATTTGGTCAGTGATTTGGTCAGTGGTCTGGTCAGTGATTTGATCAGTGATCTGGTCAGTGACCTGGTCAGTGATCTAGTCAGTGATCTGGTCAGTGATTTGGTCAGTGATTTGGTCAGTGGTCAGGTCAGTGATCTAGTCAGTGATTTGGTCAGTGATTTGGTCAGTGGTCTGGTCAGTGATCTGGTCAGTGATTTGGTCAGTGGTCTGGTCAGTGGTCTGGTCAGTGATCTGGTCAGTGATCTGGTCAGTGATTTGGTCAGTGATTTGGTCAGTGATCTAGTTAGTGATCTGGTCAGTGGTCTGGTCAGTGATCTGGTCAGTGATTTGGTCAGTGATCTGGTCAGTGATCTGGTCAGTGATTTGGTCAGTGATCTGGTCAGTGACCTGGTCAGTGGTCTGGTCAGTGATCTGGTCAGTGATTTGGTCAGTGATTTGGTCAGTGGTCTGGTCAGTGATCTAGTCAGTGATTTGGTCAGTGATTTGGTCAGTGGTCTGGTCAGTGGTCTGGCCAGTGATTTGGTCAGTGATTTGGTCAGTGGTCTGGTCAGTGGTCTGGTCAGTGATCTAGTCAGTGATTTGGTCAGTGATTTGGTCAGTGGTCTGGTCAGTGATCTGGCCAGTGATTTGGTCAGTGATTTGGTCAGTGGTCTGGTCAGTGATCTAGTCAGTGATTTGGTCAGTGATTTGGTCAGTGATCTAGTTAGTGATCTGGTCAGTGGTCTGGTCAGTGATCTGGTCAGTGATTTGGTCAGTGATCTGGTCAGTGATCTGGTCAGTGATTTGGTCAGTGATCTGGTCAGTGACCTGGTCAGTGATCTAGTCAGTGATCTGGTCAGTGATTTGGTCAGTGATTTGGTCAGTGGTCTGGTCAGTGATCTGGTCAGTGATTTGGTCAGTGATTTGGTCAGTGGTCTGGTCAGTGATCTGGTCAGTGATTTGGTCAGTGATTTGGTCAGTGGTCTGGTCAGTGATCTGGTCAGTGATTTGGTCAGTGGTCTGGTCAGTGATCTAGTTAGTGATCTGGTCAGTCGTCTGGTCAGTGATTTGGTCAGTGGTCTGGTCAGTGATCTGGTCAGTGATTTGGTCAGTGATCTGGTCAGTGACCTGGTCAGTGATCTAGTCAGTGATCTGGTCAGTGATTTGGTCAGTGATTTGGTCAGTGGTCTGGTCAGTGATCTAGTCAGTGATTTGGTCAGTGATTTTGTCAGTGGTCTGGTCAGTGATCTAGTTAGTGATCTGGTCAGTGATTTGGTCAGTGGTCTGGTCAGTGATCTGGTCAGTGATTTGGTCAGTGGTCTGGTCAGTGATCTAGTTAGTGATCTGGTCAGTGATTTGGTCAGTGATTTGGTCAGTGGTCTGGTCAGTGATCTAGTTAGTGATCTGGTCAGTGATTTGGTCAGTGATTTGGTCAGTGGTCTGGTCAGTGATCTAGTCAGTGATTTGGTCAGTGATTTTGTCAGTGGTCTGGTCAGTGATCTAGTTAGTGATCTGGTCAGTGATTTGGTCAGTGGTCTGGTCAGTGATCTGGTCAGTGATTTGGTCAGTGGTCTGGTCAGTGATCTAGTTAGTGATCTGGTCAGTGATTTGGTCAGTGATTTGGTCAGTGGTCTGGTCAGTGATCTAGTTAGTGATCTGGTCAGTGATTTGGTCAGTGATTTGGTCAGTGGTCTGGTCAGTGATCTAGTCAGTGATTTGGTCAGTGTTCTAGTCAAGCCTATTCATGATTCCCAATACCAACGGAGTAGCTTTGAGCCCATGCTGAACCTATGGTGTACTTAGTCAGTGGTCTGGTCAGTGGTCCCATGCTGAACCTATGGTGTACTTAGTCAGTGGTCTGGTCAGTGGTCTGGTCAGTGTTCTAGTCAAGCCTATTCATGATTCCCAATACCAACGGAGTAGGTTTGAGCCCATGCTGAACCTATGGTGTACTTAGTCAGTGGTTTGGTCAGTGGTCTGGTCAGTGATCTAGTCAGTGATTTGGTCAGTGGTCTGGTCAGTCGTCTGGTCAGTGATTTGGTCAGTGGTCTGGTCAGTCAGTGATCTGGTCAGTGATTTGGTCAGTGATCTGGTCAGTGACCTGGTCAGTGATCTAGTCAGTGATCTAGTCAGTGATTTGGTCCCAGTGATTTGGTCAGTGGTCTGGTCAGTGATCTAGTCAGTGATTTGGTCAGTGATTTTGTCAGTGGTCTGGTCAGTGATCTGTCCCAGTTAGTGGTCCCATCTGAACCTATGGTGTTTGGTCAGTGTCAGTGGTCAGTGATCTGGTCAGTGGTTTGGTCAGTGGTCTGCTGTCAGTGAGTGGTCTGGTCAGTGGTCTGGTCAGTGATCTAGTTAGTGATCTGGTCAGTGATTTGGTCAGTGATTTGGTCAGTGGTCTGGTCAGTGATCTAGTTAGTGATGCTCTGGTCAGTCTGATTTGGTCAGTGATTTGGTCAGTGGTCTGGTCAGTGATCTAGTCAGTGATTTGGTCATGCTGATTTTGTCAGTGGTCTGGTCAGTGATCTAGTTAGTGATCTGGTCAGTGATTTGGTCAGTGGTCTGGTCAGTGATCTGGTCAGTGATTTGGTCAGTGGTCTGGTCAGTGATCTAGTTAGTGATCTGGTCAGTGATTTGGTCAGTGGTTTGGTCAGTGGTCTGGTCAGTGATCTCAAGTTAGTGATCTGGTCAGTGATTTGGTCAGTGATTTGGTCAGTGGTTGGTCAGTGATCTAGTCAGTGATTTGGTCAGTGTTCTATGCTGAACCTATGTGTCAGTGTTCTAGTCAAGCCTATTCATGATTCCCAATACCAACGGAGTAGGTTTGAGCCCATGCTGAACCTATGGTGTACTTTAGTCAGTGGTCAGTGGTCTGGTCAGTGGTCCCATGCTGGTGGTGTACTTAGTCAGTGGTCTGGTCAGTGGTCTGGTCAGTGTTCTAGTCAAGCCTATTCATGATTCCCAATACCAACGGAGTAGGTTTGAGCCCATGCTGAACCTATGGTGTACTTAGTCAGTGGTTTGGTCAGTGGTCTGGTCAGTGATCTAGTCAGTGATTTGGTCAGTGGTCTGGTCAGTGATCTAGTCAGTGATTTGGTCAGTGATCTAGTCAGTGATTTGGTCAGTGTTCTAGTCAAGCCTATTCATGATTCCCAATACCAACGGAGTAGGTTTGAGCCCATGCTGAACCTATGGTGTACTTAGTCAGTGGTCTGGTCAGTGATCTAGTCAAGCCTATTCATGATTCCCAATACCAACGGAGTAGGTTTGAGCCCATGCTGAACCTATGGTGTACTTAGTCAGTGGTCTGGTCAGTGGTCCCATGCTGAACCTATGGTGTACTTAGTCAGTGGTCTTCAGTGGTCTGGTCAGTGATCTAGTCAGTGGTTTGGTCAGTGGTCCCATGGTCTATGGTGTATCTAGTCAGTGATTTGGTCAGTGTTCTAGTCAAGCCTATTCATGATTCCCAATACCAACGGAGTAGGTTTGAGCCCATGCTGAACCTATGGTGTACTTAGTCAGTGGTCTGGTCAGTGGTCTGGTCAGTGATCTAGTCAAGCCTATTCATGATTCCCAATACCAACGGAGTAGGTTTGAGCCCATGCTGAACCTATGGTGTACTTAGTCAGTGGTCTGGTCAGTGGTCTGGTCAGTGATCTAGTCAAGCCTATTCATGATTCCCAATACCAACGGAGTAGGTTTGAGCCCATGCTGAACCTATGGTGTACTTAGTCAGTGGTCTGGTCAGTGGTCCCATGCTGAACCTATGGTGTACTTAGTCAGTGGTCTGGTCAGTGGTCTGGTCAGTGATCTAGTCAGTGATTTGGTCAGTGGTCTGGTCAGTTATCTAGTCAGTGATTTGGTCAGTGTTCTAGTCAAGCCTATTCATGATTCCCAATACCAACTGAGTAGGTTTGAGCCCATGCTGAACCTATGGTTTACTTAGTCAGTGGTCTGGTCAGTGGTCTGGTCAGTGATCTAGTCAAGCCTATTCATGATTCCCAATACCAACAGAGTAGGTTTGAGCCCATGCTGAACCTATGGTGTACTTAGTCAGTGGTCTGGTCAGTGGTCCTATTCATGATTCCCAATGTATGGTGGTTCTGAGCCCATGCTGAACCTATGGTGTCACTTAGTCATGCTGAATTTGGTCAGTGGTCTGGTCAGTGGTCCCATGCTGAACCTATGGTGTACTTAGTCATGGAGTGGTTCTGAACCACTTAGTCACCAACGGAGTAGGTTTGAGTCCCATGCTGAACCTATGGTGTACTTAGTCAGTGGTCTGGTCAGTGGTCTCAGTCATCTATTCAAGCCTATTCATTATTCCCAGTACCAAGTGGTCTGGTTTGAGCCCATGCTGAACCTATGGTGTACTTAGTCAGTGGTCTGGTCAGTGATCTAGTCAAGCCATTCATGATTCCCATGCTGAACCTATGGTGTACTTAGTCAGTGGTTTGGTCAGTGGTCCCATGCTGAACCTATGGTGTACTTAGTCAGTGGTCTGGTCAGTGGTCCCATGCTGAACCTATGGTGTGGTCTGGTCAGTGGTCTTGGTCAGTGGTCTGGTCAGTGGTCCCATGCTGAACCTATGGTGTACTTAGTCAGTGGTCTGGTCAGTGGTCCCATGCTGAACCTATGGTGTACTTAGTCAGTGGTCTGGTCAGTGGTCCCATGCTTAACCTATGGTGTACTTAGTCAGTGGTTTGGTCAGTGGTCCCATGCTGAACCTATGGTGTACTTAGTCAGTGGTCTGGTCAGTGGTCCCATGCTGAACCTATGGTGTACTTAGTCAGTGGTTTGGTCAGTGGTCCCATGCTGAACCTATGGTGTACTTAGTCAGTGGTCTGGTCAGTGGTCTGGTCAGTGGTCCCATGCTGAACCTATGGTGTACTTAGTCAGTGGTCTGGTCAGTGGTCCCATGCTGAACCTATGGTGTACTTAGTCAGTGGTCTGGTCAGTGGTCTGGTCAGTGGTCCCATGCTGAACCTATGGTGTACTTAGTCAGTGGTCTGGTCAGTGGTCCCATGCTGAACCTATGGTGTACTTAGTCAGTGGTCTGGTCAGTGGTTCCATGCTGAACCTATGGTGTACTTAGTCAGTGGTTTGGTCAGTGGTCCCATGCTGAACCTATGGTGTACTTAGTCAGTGGTCTGGTCAGTGGTCCCATGCTGAACCTATGGTGTACTTAGTCAGTGGTCGGGTCAGTGATTTGGTCAGTGGTCCCATGCTGAACCTATTGGTGTACTTAGTCAGTGGTCTGGTCAGTGTTCCCATGCTGAACCTATGGTGTACTTAGTCAGTGGTCTGGTCAGTGGTCCCATGCTGAACCTATGGTGTACTTAGTCAGTGGTCTGGTCAGTGATTTGGTCAGTGATTTGGTCAGTGGTCCCATGCTGAACCTATGTTGTACTTAGTCAGTGGTCTGGTCAGTGGTCCCATGCTGAACCTATGGTGTACTTAGTCAGTGGTCTGGTCAGTGATTTGGTCAGTGATTTGGTCAGTGGTCCCATGCTGAACCTTGGTGTACTTAGTCAGTGGTCTGGTCAGTGTCCCATGCTGAACCTATGGTGGTCAGTGGTCTGGTGGTCCCATGCTGAACCTATGGTGTACTTAGTCAGTGGTCTGGTCAGTGGTCCCATGCTGAACCTATGGTGTACTTAGTCAGTGGTCTGGTCAGTGTGGTCCCATGCATGCTGAACCTATGGTGTACTTAGTCAGTGGTCTGGTCAGTGGTCCCATGCTGAACCTATGGTGTACTTAGTCAGTGGTCTGGTCAGTGGTCCCATGCTGAACCTATGGTGTACTTAGTCAGTGGTCTGGTCAGTGATTTGGTCAGTGATTTGTTCAGTGGTCCCATGCTGAACCTATGGTGTACTTAGTCAGTGGTCTGGTCAGTGGTCCCATGCTGAACCTATGGTGTATTTAGTCAGTGGTCTGGTCAGTGGTCTGGTCAGTGGTCCCATGCTGAACCTATGGTGTACTTAGTCAGTGGTCTGGTCAGTGGTCTGGTCAGTGGTCCCATGCTGAACCTATGGTGTACTTAGTCAGTGGTCTGGTCAGTGGTCCCATGCTGAACCTATGGTGTACTTAGTCAGTGGTCTGGTCAGTGGTCTGGTCAGTGGTCCCATGCTGAACCTATGGTGTACTTAGTCAGTGGTCTGGTCAGTGATCTGGTCAGTGGTCCCATGCTGAACCTATGGTGTAGTCAGTGGTCTAGTCAGTGGTCTGGTCAGTGGTCCCATGCTGAACCTATGGTGTACTTAGTCAGTGGTCTGGTCAGTGGTCCCATGCTGAACCTATGGTGTACTTAGTCAGTGGTCTGGTCAGTGGTCTGGTCTGTGGTCCCATGCTGAACCTATGGTGTACTTAGTCAGTGGTCTGGTCAGTGATCTGGTCAGTGGTCCCATGCTGAACCTATGGTGTACTTAGTCAGTGGTCTGGTCAGTGGTCTGGTCAGTGGTCCCATGCTGAACCTATGGTGTACTTAGTCAGTGGTCTGGTCAGTGGTCCCATGCTGAACCTATGGTGTACTTAGTCAGTGGTCTGGTCAGTGGTCTGGTCAGTGGTCCCATGCTGAACCTATGGTGTACTTAGTCAGTGGTCTGGTCAGTGGTCTGGTCAGTGGTCCCATGCTGAACCTATGGTGTACTTAGTCAGTGGTCTGGTCAGTGGTCCCATGCTGAACCTATGGTGTACTTAGTCAGTGGTCTGGTCAGTGGTCTGGTCAGTGGTCCCATGCTGAACCTATGGTGTACTTAGTCAGTGGTCTGGTCAGTGGTCTGGTCAGTGGTCCCATGCTGAACCTATGGTGTACTTAGTCAGTGGTCTGGTCAGTGGTCCCATGCTGAACCTATGGTGTACTTAGTCAGTGGTCTGGTCAGTGGTCCCATGCTGAACCTATGGTGTACTTAGTCAGTGGTCTGGTCAGTGGTCTTGTCAGTGGTCCCATGCTGAACCTATGGTGTACTTAGTCAGTGGTCTGGTCAGTGATCTGGTCAGTGGTCCCATGCTGAACCTATGGTGTACTTAGTCAGTGGTCTGGTCAGTGGTTTCATGCTGAACCTATGGTGTACTTAGTCAGTGGTCCCATGCTGAACCTATGGTGTACTTAGTCTGTGCAAATTATAAATACTACAAATGTCATTCACCAATTGTACAGTTTTTGGATCCTACCTCTGACACCAACTGTAGATGTCTTCCATCACTCCCCATTCAGTACACACACAGGGCGGCAGGGTTGCCTAGTGGTTAGAGTGTTGGACTAGTAACCGAAAGGTTGCAAGTTCGAATCCCCGAGCTGACAAGGTACAAATCTGTCCTTCTGCCCCTGAACAAGGCAGTTAACCCACTGTTCCTAGACCATAATTGAAAATAAGAATTTGTTCTTAACTGACTTGCCTGGTTAAATAAAGGTAAAATAAAAAATGAATAAAAAATAAACACACAGATATTACTTGTCTTGTTCAAAATGATGCCTCACACCTCTAGTGGGAAAAAAAGAGAGGCGAGCTGATGGGAGCTACACAGGTGCAATTGGCATGCTGAATGCAGGAATATCCACCAGAGCTGTTGCCAGATCATTTAATGTTAATTTCTCTACCATAAGCCACCTCCAACATTGTTTTAGAGAATTTGGCAGTATGTTCAACTGGCCTCACAACCGCAGACCACATGTAACCACACCAGCCAAGGACCTCCACATCCGGGTTCTTCACCGGCGGGATCATCCCACCAGCCACCTGGACGGCTGATGAAACTGTGGGTTTTCACAACTGAAAAACTTCTGCACAGAAACCGTCTTAGGGAAGCTCATCTGCGTGCTGGTCATCCTCATCAGGGTCTTGACCTAACAGCAG
Organism: Oncorhynchus tshawytscha; assembly: GCF_018296145.1. Lineage (NCBI taxonomy): Eukaryota > Metazoa > Chordata > Actinopteri > Salmoniformes > Salmonidae > Oncorhynchus > Oncorhynchus tshawytscha. Next base: position 85,196,144 of record NC_056433.1, read on the forward strand.
TTTGGCCTCGTAACCGACATCACTGGCAAATGCTCACCTTTGATGGCCACTGTCAGGCTGGAGAAGTGTGCTCTTCACGGATGAATCCCGGTTTCAACTGTACCGAGCAGATGGCGACGTTTGGGCAAGCGGTTTGCTGATGTCAACATTATGAACAGAGTGCCCCATGGTGGCGGTGGGGTTATGGTATGGACAGGCATAAGCTATGGACAACAAACCAAAAGCATTTTTGCGAAATCCTAAGGCCCGTTGTCATGCCATTCATCCACCACCATCAGCTCATGTTAAAGCATGATAAGTGTAAGGCCCCATGTCGTGAGGATCTGGACACAATTCCTGGAAGCTGAAAATATCCCAGTTCTTCCATGGCCTGTATACTCACCAGATGCTCTGGATCGACATGTACGACAGCGTGTTCTAGTTCCCACCAATATCCAGCAACTTCACACAGCCATTGAAGAGGAGTGGAACAACATTCCACAGGCCGCAAACAACAGCCTGATGAAGGAGATGTGTTGCGCTACATGAGGCAAATGGTGGTCCCTCCAGAAACTGACTGGTTCTGATCCACACCCCTACCTTTTTTCAAGGTATCTGTGACCAACAGATACATACAGTGGGGCAAAAAAGTATTTAGTCAGCCACCAATTGTGCAAGTTCTCCCACTTAAAAAGATGAGAGAGGCCTGTAATTTTCAACTATGACAGACAAAATGAGGGGGAAAAAATCCAGAAAATCATATTGTAGGATTTTTAATGAATTTATTTGCAAATTATGGTGGAAAATAAGTATTTGGTGAATAACAAAAGTTTATCTCAATACTTTGTTATATACCCTTTGTTGGCAATGACAGAGTACAAACGTTTTCTGTAAGTCTTCACAAGGTTTTCACACACTGCTGCTGGTATTTTGGACCATTCCTCCATGCAGATCTCCTCTAGAGCAGTGATGTTTTGGGGCTGTTGCTGGGCAACACGGACTTTCAACTCCCTCCAAAGATTTTCTATGGGGTTGAGATCTGGAGACTAGCTAGGCCATTCCAGGACCTTGAAATGCTTCTTACAAAGTCACTCCTTCGTTGCCTGGGCGGTGTGTTTGGGATCATTGTCATGCTGAAAGACCTAGCCACGTTTCATCTTCAATGCCCTTGCTGATGGAAGGAGGTTTTCACTCAAAATCTCACGATACATGGCCCCATTCATTCTTTCCTTTACACGGACCAGTCGTCCCTTTGCAGAAAAACAGCCCCAAAGCATGATGTTTCCACCCCCATGCTTCACAGTAGGTATGGTGTTCTTTGGATGCAACTCAGCATTCTTTGTCCTCCAAACATGACGAGTTGAGTTTTTACCAAAAAGTTATATTTTGGTTTCATGTGACCATATGACATTCTCCCAATCTTCTTCTGGATCATCCAAATGCTCTCTAGCAAACTTCAGACGGGCCTGGACATGTACTGGCTTAAGCAGGGGGACACGTCTGACACTGCAGGATTTGAGTCCCTGGCAGCATAGTGTGTTACTGATGGTAGGCTTTGTTACTTTGGTCCCAGCTCTCTGCAGGTCATTCACTAGGTCCCCCCGTGTGGTTCTGGGATTTTTGCTCACCGTTCTTGTGATCATTTTGACCCCACGGGGTGAGACTTGCGTGGAGCCCCAGATCGAGGGAGATTATCAGTGGTCTTGTATGTCTTCCATTTCCTAATAATTGCTCCCACAGTTGATTTCTTCAAACCAAGCTGCTTACCTATTGCAGGTTCAGTTTTCCCAGCCTGGTACAGGTCTACAATTTTGTTTCTGGTGTCCTTTGACAGCTCTTTGGTCTTGGCCATAGTGGAGTTTGGAGTGTGACTGTTTGAGGTTGTGGACAGGTGTCTTTTATACTGATAACAAGTTCAAACAGGTGCCATTAATACAGGTAACGAGTGGAGGACAGAGGAGCCTCTTAAAGAAGAAGTTACAGGTCTGTGAGAGCCAGAAATCTTGCTTGTTTGTAGGTGACCAAATACTTATTTTCCACCATAATTTGCAAATAAATTCATTAAAAATCCTACAATGTGATTTTCTGGATTTTTCCTTCTCATTTTGTCTGTCATTGTTGAAGTGTACCTATGATGAAAATTACAGGCCTCTCTCATCTTTTTAAGTGGAAGAACTTGCACAATTGGTGGCTGACTAAATACTTTTTTGCCCCACTGTATCTGTATTCCCAGTCATGTGAAATCCATAAATTAGGGCCTAATTTATTTATTTCAACTGACTGATTTCCTGATATGAACTGTAACTCAGTAAAATCTTTGAAATTGTTCTATGTTGTGTTTACATTTTTGTTAAGGTACATATTCCCCACTGCAACAACTGTCGGAGTTTTCTGCTTAGTGAACACACTACTGTCTATTACATTCATTCTGGGCGTTCTCCTTTATACCTTAGTTTCCCACAGAAAAGATCAAGGTAAATCAATAGGTTAATGATCCATACAGTACATATTCCCCAACCATAAAAGGAGTTTTCAATTAGTAAAGGGCAATGCAGTAATGAATACACAGAAGACAAGGTCAGATTAGCGGTTTGATCTGATGTATTTAGCAAACTGTGCCCTGAAAAAAACAGCATTCATCACTATTTACTTATACTAATGGACATACAGACAGACAGAGAGAGAGAGACGCAGAGAGAGAAAAAGAGAGAGACAGAGAGAGAGAGACAGAAAGAGAGAGAGAGACAGAGAGAGAGAGAGAGAGAGAGACAGAGAGAGAGAGAGAGAGAGAGAGAGAGAGAGAGAGAGAGACAGAGAGAGACAGAGAGAGAGACAGAGAGAGAGACATTTGCTTTGCTTTGGCAATGTTAACATATGTTTCCCATGCCAATAAAGTACTTGAATTGAATTGAATCGACAGAGAGAGAGAGAGAGAGAGAGAGAGGGAGGGAGAGAGAGAAGTTGCTTTGTGATCACATGAATGCCAGAAAGGATATTTAAGTACATCAAAAGGAAGGCTATTCGGATAATTATCATCATTTACCGGATCTGTCTGTTTAGAATGACTCACAGTCTAACAAGAGAGAACTTTATATTTAATAAATCTCATTTTCAATAACAAATTAGATAACATGTCTGTTTGAGTCATGTCTCTGTACACCATGTTGTTGCAGAGAACCTATTCACAATTATTCTACCCTTATTCTATCATGTAGGAAATCATGATTGATTTATGAAACACAAAAAAGTAGAAAACTACTAAAAAAATACAGAAAATAAGGTTGTGTGTGTAAACCTTATTCTGAAAAGTATAACAACAGATTTGGTTAATTATTATCTTATTTGCACAAGTTAACTTTGATAATACACAGATGACTTTTTCCTCATTTTTAATCCAAGAAATGAAAGACTCAAATGAGTAAACTATCTAGCACACAAACAGCCCTTCCAGAAACAGAGATTAATTTGAAGGTAATCATAGGTGTGGAAATGTGTGTTATCTTCTGAGCATTCCAGTGCATGCTAAAGGCCTATTTGGCTCCATAGTGGTAATGTTAAGTCTCTGTCTGTAATAAATATTCATACCCTATTCTGGGCCTTTGTTAATCTGACTACCTTCCATCAGTAGGATCTGTTGTGGCTCCTCAAACACAAATAGTAAAAAAACAAATAAAAAAAAACAAGGATAAATAAATATATAAATAATAATAACAATGAATGAACTAGGGAAATGTGGAAACATCAAAGGCTTTTCCTATCTCTGTAACATGTAAACAGTGCGTGCCTTCAGTGAGTTGAAGAGCTCTTTTTAAATAATTCCATTGGAAGATTGCCATAATCGACAAGACACCCGCCCTGTAAGTAATAAATCAAATTAACAAACATTTCTGTAGGGTCTGTTCGAAGGGAAAGAGATGGAGCCCAATGTTTTTTTCTTCTAGATATGTGGTCTATATGTCCCCCTGCTCGTTCCTGATTAGTCTAATCTAGTGAGAAATGAATACAGACTGGGTTTTGATTGAGTCAGGCTCCCTGGGCCCTGAGGGCAGCCCTCCTGATAAGTGCCTTTACCTTTCACCTCCAGAACACCACGCAGGCAGGCACCAAGCACGTTGATGTGTGTGTGTACCGTATCCCACTCCCTCTAATCTCATTTGGCCCAGGAAGACATGCTGAGGCTCAGGGAGCTAACACTAGCGTCAGGGAGCTAGAGGTAGCGTCAGGGAGATAGAGGTAACGTCAGGGAGCTAGAGGTAGTGTCAGGGAGCTAGAGGTAGCGTCAGGGAGCTAGAGGTACCATCAGGGAGATAGAGGTACCGTCAGGGAGATAGAGGTACCGTCAGGGAGATAGAGGTACAGTCAGGGAGCTAGAGGTAGCATCAGGGAGCTAGAGGTACCATCAGGGAGATAGAGGTACAGTCAGGGAGATAGAGGTAGCGTCAGGGAGCTAGAGGTAGCGTCAGGGAGATAGAGGTAACGCCAGGGAGCTAGAGGTAGCGTCAGGGAGATAGAGGTAACGTCAGGGAGCTAGAGGTAGCGTCAGGGAGATAGAGGTAACGTCAGGGAGATAGAGGTAACTTCAGGGAGCTAGAGGTAGCGTCAGGGAGATAGAGGTAACGTCAGGGAGATAGAGGTAACGTCAGGGAGATAGAGGTAACGTCAGGGAGCTAGAGGTAGCGTCAGGGAGATAGAGGTAACGTCAGGGAGCTAGAGGTAACGTCAGGGAGATAGAGGTAACGTCAGGGAGCTAGAGGTAACGTCAGGGAGATAGAGGTAACGTCAGGGAGCTAGAGGTAACGTCAGGGAGATAGAGGTAACGTCAGGGAGCTAGAGGTACCGTCAGGGAGCTAGAGGTACCATCAGGGAGATAGAGGTAGGTACCGTCAGGGAGCTAGAGGTAGTGTCAGGGAGCTAGAGGTAACGTCAGGGAGCTAGAGGTAGTGTCAGGGAGATAGAGGTACCGTCAGGGAGCTAGAGGTACAGTCAGGGGGAGCTAGAGGTACCGTCAGGGTGCTAGAGGTACCGTCAGGGAGATAGAGGTAGCGTCAGGGAGCTAGAGGTAGCGGCAGGGAGCTAGAGGTACCGTCAGGGAGATAGAGGTAGTGTCAGGGTGCTAGAGGTAGTGTCAGGGTGCTAGAGGTAACGTCAGGGAGCTAGAGGTACCATCAGGGAGATAGAGGTACCGTCAGGGAGATAGAGGTAGCGTCAGGGAGATAGAGGTAGCGTCAGGGAGATAGAGGTACAGTCAGGGAGATAGAGGTACCGTCAGGGAGCTAGAGGTACCGTCAGGGAGCTAGAGGTAGTGTCAGGGAGATAGAGGTACCGTCAGGGAGCTAGAGGTAGCGTCAGGGAGCTAGAGGTAGCATCAGGGTGCTAGAGGTACCATCAGGGAGCTAGAGGTACCGTCAGGGAGATAGAGGTACCGTCAGGGAGATAGAGGTACAGTCAGGGAGCTAGAGGTAGCATCAGGGAGCTAGAGGTAGCATCAGGGAGATAGAGGTAGCGTCAGGGAGCTAGAGTTAGTGTCAGGGAGCTAGAGGTAGTGTCAGGGAGCTAGAGGTAGTGTCAGGGAGCTAGAGGTAGTGTCAGGGAGCTAGAGGTAGTGTCAGGGATATTAGCGTCCTTGGCTTGCTTCACCAAGGGATTCCTCTGGCCTGCTAATGTGTCCTTTTAGACAACCCCAGACTTCTTCACACTGCTGCAGAAGGTCAGAATAAGGAGCCAGTTCAGAAAACACACTTCACGAGTCCCCAGCCCCCTGTGACAACTACTGCAATAGGAAACAATGGGACTGAGTGCTTCATCTGTAATCTTCTGCTTACAACAGACAAGCAAGTATAACAAATCGCATGAAATCGCACGTTGAAATGGGGAAGTGTGGAAAGTGTGCCTGATTTTTTTTCATTTATTTCCAAGCTTCTCCCAGTGTTTTTTGGTGAACAGTCAGTCATTCCCTAATGGATCTTTAACTCCATCCAGTCTGCTATCGTTTAGAGGACGTCCCATGAGGGCCACTGCAAATCGCTTTTCTTCAGACTAACGATTCATTGCAACTGGCTTTATTTAACACTTTAATCCCTTTTTGTTTTAAAAAATGACTCTGCGATCTGAACGTTAACGTTCATAAATTGAATTACCTTTCAGTGATTAAAGTAACCCTAGCAGGATAAAGGGTTTGTGGACAGCGCACGCACTTCTGAGGTGCTTCCAAAATGGCACTCTATTCCCTATGTCGTGCACTGGTCAACAGGAGTGCACTATATAGGGAATAGGGTGCCATTTGGGTCAAAAGTAGTGCACTATATGGGGAATAGGGTGCCATTTGGGTCAAAAGTAGTGCACTATATGGGGAATAGGGTGCCATTTGGGTCAAGAGTAGTGCACTATATGGGGAATAGGGTGCCATTTGGGTCAAAAGTAGTGCACTATATGGGGAATAGGGTGCCATTTGGGTCAAAAGTAGTGCACTATATGGGGAATAGGGTGCCATTTGGGTCAAAAGTAGTGCACTATATGGGGAATAGGGTGCCATTTGGGTCAAAAGTAGTGCACTATATGGGGAATAGGGTGCCATTTGGGTCAAAAGTAGTGCACTATATGGGGAATAGGGTGCCATTTGGGTCAAAAGTAGTGCACTATATAGGGAATAGGGTACCATTTAGGACACAACCCTACTCACCTGAGAGAGAACCAGCGAGGGGACAAGAGGAGGCTAGAGGCTGGGTTACTCCTGCTTAATGACTGACAATAACTTCACATCTGAGTACAGACTGCAGGCACAGACAGACACAGAGAGAAATTGTTAGAGAATTGTTGGTATCGAGTTTGAAATGTAGAAGAGTCAGATCCTGAACTACCTGAACTTTAAATATCAGATGCATGGAGGTTACTGAAGTACGTATGACAAGAGGTGGTGACCTCAACTGAAACTAAACTAAATAGGCTGAAAACAAAGAACATTTCCATTAGATAAATTATGAAGCGTCCTCTGACTGTGTCTGTGTATGTGTCTGAGACTGTGTCTGTGGTTGTGACTGTGACTGTGTCTGTGTCTGTGTCTGTGACTGTGTCTGAGACTGTGTCTGTGACTGTATCTGTGGCTGTGTCTGTGACTGTGTCTGAGACTGTGTCTGTGTCTGTGTCTGTGGCTGTGTCTGAGACTGTCTGTGGTTGTGACTGTGACTGTGTCTGTGTCTGTGTCTGTGTCTGTGTCTGTGACTGTGTCTGTGACTGTGTCTGTGACTGTGTCTGTGTCTGTGTCTGTGACTGTGTCTGTGTCTGTGTATGTGCCTGTCTCTGTGTCTGTGTCTGAGACTGTGTCTGTGTCTGTGCCTGTGTCTGTCTCTGTGTCTGTGTCTGTGGCTGTGGCTGTGACTGTGCCTGTGTCTGAGACTGTGTCTGAGACTGTGTCTGTGACTGTATCTGTGGCTATGTCTGTGACTGTGTCTGTGACTGTGACTGTGTCTCTGTCTGAGACTGTGCCTGTGTCTGAGACTGTCTGTGGTTGTGACTGTGACTGTGACTGTGACTGTGTCTGTGTCTGTGACTGTGTCTGTGACTGTGTCTGTGTCTGTGTCTGTGACTGTGACTGTGTATGTGCCTGTCTCTGTGTCTGTGTCTGAGACTGTGTCTGTGTCTGTGCCTGTGTCTGTCTCTGTGTCTGTGTCTGTGGCTGTGGCTGTGACTGTGTCTGAGTCTGTGACTGTGTCTGTGACTGTGTCTGTGTATGTGTCTGAGACTGTGTCTGAGACTGTGTCTGTGACTGTATCTGTGGCTATGTCTGTGACTGTGTCTGTGACTGTGACTGTGTCTCTGTCTGAGACTGTGCCTGTGTCTGAGACTGTGTCTGTGGTTGTGACTGTGACTGTGTCTGTGTCTGTGTCCGTGTCTGTGACTGTGTCTGTGTCTGTGACTGTGTCTGTGACTGTGTCTGTGTCTGTGACTGTGTCTGTGTCTGTGACTGTGTCTGTGTATGTGCCTGTCTCTGTGTCTGTTTCTGAGACTGTGTCTGAGACTGTGTCTGTGTCTTTGGCTGTGTCTGTGTCTGAGACTGTGTCTGTGTCGGTGTCTGAGACTGTGTCTGTGTCTGTGTCTGTGTCTGAGACTGTGTCTGTGTCTGTGTCGGCGTCTGTGCAGGTGTCTGTGACTGCATGTGATTGTGTCTGTGACTGTGTCTGTGTCTGTGTCTGAGACTGAGTCTGTGTCTGAGACTGTGTCTGTATCTGTGTCTGAGACTGTGTCTGAGACTGTTTCTGTGTCTGTGTCTGTATCGGTGTCTGAGACTGTGTCTGTGTCTGTGTCTGTGTCTGTGTCTGTATCGGTGTCTGAGACTGTGTCTGTGTCTGAGAATGTGTCTGTGTCTGTGTCTGTGTCTGTGTCTGAGACTGTGTCTGTGTTTGTGTCTGTGTCTGAGAATGTGTCTGAGACTGTGTCTGTGTCTGTGCCTGTGTCTGTGTCGGTGTCTGAGACTGTGTCTGTGTCTGTGACTGTGTCTGTGACTGTGACTGTGTCTGTGTCTGAGACTGTGACTGTGCCTGTGTCTGTGTCTGTGTCAAGATGACACTTTGGACCTGGACCTGACAGCATTCAACGGTTTCTCCAGGTGTGTTGTTGTACAAAAGGCAGTGGAAGAAGCGCTGAAGGACGTTATTGTACCAGTCGTGTTGTGTTAGTGGTGAAAATAATAGAACAGAATGGCTATAGGTCAAGACAGTCACCATGGCAGCAGGGATCAAAGAGCTGCCAGAGTCAGGGTCACATTCAGAAGATGACGCTTCAAATCCAGACAGGGTTCAAACTCTTTCTGTTGATGTGTTCTGTGGGTGAAGAGAATGTCCAGCATCAAACAGGCCTCATCAACAGGGTCCAGAATGGCATCAGATGGACACAACAGACAGTAGCTGACCACTGAAAGCAGTGATGGGGGAGAGCTTTCAAAAGGCACCTCGTGTCATGAACTTCCTTTGGTTTGATTGACAGCTTGTCATGTGGCTAGCAATCATGTAGTGAGGTGAACAGAGACGTTTTTTTTACATTAGCCAAAATGCAATTCTGGGTTATATTATTGTTGATCACGTTATTGTTTTAGTAATCAGAGTCGTTATGAGATGTGGTATTGTTACTATTAGTTTATTGTATGACAAGCCTTTATCAAAGGAAATGTATTAAATTGGTTACCTTACCACAAGACATATCAGAGACGAATACAATAACCTCTTCTGCTCCAAACAAGCACATTTCAAATGCGTCATTGTGTGTCTAAAAGTCTAGATACAATTACACAATTAATTTACAAACAATGGAGTTAAAACAGAAGACACCTTGACAATTCTATTAATGAGAGGTATCGCCCTAAGGTCAATGATCTGATGAGTCAACCAGCCCTGAACCAGAAACATGTTGATGCCTGCTAGCTATGTGTTGTCGTGAGAACCAGGGTGAAAGTCTCTGTTACTCTACTGAGAACAGCAATCTTGATAGTCGTTGGTGTGTGTGCGTGTGTGTGTGTGTGCGTGTGTGCGTGTGCATGTGCGCGTGCGTGTGTGTGTGTGCGTGCGTGTCTGTGTCTGTGTGTGTGTCTGTGCGTGTGCATGTGCGCGTGCGTGCGTGTGTGTGTGTGTATGTGTGTTTGGTGCAGAAGAACTACCATCCAGGCCAATCATGTGGTTGTAGTCCACACAAACCAGGAAGTCATGGAGGACTGGTTCCTTTCTCCACACAGCATGTTGAAATCATCGTCATTAGACCACAACAATGGAAGTTTACTTTAAATAATACCCTGGTGAAGACATTGGGCCAAAAAACGCATTTGTTTTTAACAATCAAATTTAGATGAGGTTTTTTTAAGCAAACTTCCATTGACCTACCCATAGTTGTTGAATATATTTCCATCTTCAGTCTACTGCACTATCTATGCACCTTTAATTGGTTTGAAAGCCAGGTGCTGTTTTATATTTGTCTATAAAACAGCATCTCAGACCAGGGCCTCGTTTCCCAGTTTCGATGCAACTTTAAGCATTATGATAATGGTACCAAACGCAACGTTTATTTACGCGCAAACTTTGTAAGAGTGTTTCCCCAAAACAAGCACATAGTCTCTTAGGTGGGCTCGTTAAATCATGCGTTGATAGTAATGAAAGAAAAGCTGGTACGCTCTCGAATCAGCTGTCTCCATTCAAATCGTACCTTTTAACGTTAGAATGATTCCACAATACTGACCACGGATCAGCTCCTAGAGAGATATTACCACCTATGGCTGCTTGAGGTGTCTTATTACGCTTACCCAATCATAATGCCGTATATCACAGATTAGCCACATATTGTCACACGTCATGCAACACACTGAGGCAGACAGTAGTCTAATCTTAAAATATAACTCAATTAATTCAACATTACATTGATTTCAATATGATTGAAGTAGTCTATATAGGCCCATGAATCCCATGTATATTTTAATGGAGTCATCTCGGTTTTCATTTGAAGCATATTTACATTTTTCTAAGAATTGCAAATATTTTGGCAACTATATTTAAAAAAAAAAAAAACATTCTTCTGGAGTTATCGGCAGTCACAGTCCAGACAGATAGCCTAAACATATTGGTTCGATGTTTAGCGGAGATCTTCTGCGAATAGGGTGACGCGGAAGGGCAACAAAACATCTAACAATGCGCTTTGGCTGTTCTATGAGTGGTCTGGGTCACTCGTAGATGTGCGAAGGTTTTAAGAGCCACGTTAGGCTACTAACGAAGGATATGGGAAACACCTCGACTACTAACAGTGACATTTTAACGCTAATGAAGGCTCTGGGAATAGAGGCCCAGAACAGGCTGTAATTATGAATACGTCCTCTAGTTTTAGTGTCTGAGAGTTTGATAGGAAAGGAGTAGGTCTCTTGTTGTGCCATTGTGGGGCCGTCTGGCGATGAAAACTGTGAGTGGGCCTTTTCAATAGAGCCACCACAGTGGATGAATCAAGGAAACAATACCATCCTTTTCGCTATGTTTTAAATCCATAATACCCATTCACCACAAGCACATGAACAAACTGTGCATTCTAAGCTGAAGGACAGGCTCCAGTTGCATTCTGTAGCAATTCTGTAGCAAATAGAAAAAAAGCCTACCTGAAAAGTAGAACTGTTAATTAATGTTGTAAATGATATAGGTCAAATTAATATTTTTTGGAACAAACTATGTACTGCGTTGACGGTTTGACACTTGGTTTTGGAACACAACTGTGTAGATCTCCATGCCCGGTGTTTTTGTCTGATGTTTTAAGTGTTGCAATGGAAGCTTAAATTAGATTGTGTCATTTCGCAGATGCTGTTATCCAGACCAGACAAGGTGGAGCACAGATGCCAATAAACAGAGCTAATGTACAGTATTTACTGCTATAGTACACATGGGGAAATTCACTAAACTAAAAAAAACATTTCTAATTTATTTTGTAATTAAATCGTTTGTCTAATTGGAATGTTTAAAATATTCCAAATTCTGAAGGTTGTGATGAAAATGTGACGTATTAGAATGTGATGAGATTTACTGACAGGACTAACCAAGAGGAGACTGTTCTGTTTCATTTCAAGCATGGCGCAACAAAACTGCCCAAAAATTCCATGTCACCCTTGTTTAAGTTTGAAGAATATATATATACATACATATATATATATATATATATATATATATATATATATATATATATATATATATATATATATATATATATATATATATATATATATATATATACATATATGAACGATAGTATATACATATATATATACATATATGAGCTATCTAGATGTACCCGTAAAACAACATTCTTTCAGGAGCTAACAGTTAGACCAGAAAGGCATTCGTTTTGTCCATTTGTATATGCAGAGCCTGAAATCATTTCTAAATAGACCAGCTTTTAATAAATAATAAATCAGCAGCAGAGCTAAATATCTGTATTTTCTAATCAAATGTACATGATCGATTTATGATTGATTATTTGGTTCCTACATTTTCTCGAATAGCCTGTTCCTAGGCCGTCAATGAAAATAAGAATTTGTTCTTAACTGACTTGGCTAGTTAAATAAAAGTTAAAAATAAAGAGCCTATGATATTAAAATTTGAAGAACTCAACACCTATTCAACTTTTATCAGTTTTAAATGAAATTTGTTTAAAATTACAAAATAAAATATGCTATCTAATGACTTATTTTGTTTTGTTTTTCTTCTATCCTGTTAGACAGAAAATAGTTTGTACTGTTTGTTTCAGACTGCAGACGCTTAGGGGGTAATACACATTGGTCATATATCGATCCTATAAACGTTTATAATCATCTGTAATTCACTATAGAAACTTCAATAACATATTCATTATATTTCAGGAACAAAACGATCATATCTGGTGAATCAAAAATAACATGTTCTTTTGAGGCCTGTGAAATTGGAAGCGATTTCAGTCTAGACAAGTTCCCGGTTTTCCCAAAAGCATCTGAAGGCTAAGTTTGTAGTTAGAACCTTCGTAGGAGCATCGTTAACTCTCCGAGTTGTTTCCCAAACCGTTGTTACTAGAGGTGCACTTGAAAACGCTTGTTATATACCGCCTGCCTCAGACCACTAATAGAACAGCTAAGTACGGCGTTAGATTAAAAAAAAAATCCCTACTGCGTCACTTTATACACAGAAGAACTCTACTAAACATAGAATCAAGATGTTAACCTGTCTCTCTGTGACCGCCGATAACTTCACAGTGAAGTTGACTACAAATACAAAGTTGACAGTGTCTTTGCAATTTTTTACAAACAAGCAAATGGATAAAAAATAGGCTTAAAATGAAAACAGAGATGACTGCATTTAAAGATAAATAGCCTATAGACTTATATACTGTATTTCAATTAAATTGAAATCAATTCCATGTTCGTTCAATTGAGTTGTATTTTTGCTATTTGTCTACCGTATGTCATTTTTGTCTCAATATATTTCACGATGTGTAGCCTAAAACATATGCGCAATGATGTGCCAGATCTTAATTGAGTGGATTATTGTAGGGTAAGCATTAGAATAAGCCGCCTCAATATATGCAGCCATATGTGCTAATATCTCTCTGTACGAGCTGATCCGTCGTCAGTATTGTGAAATAATGATAATGTTAAGGTGTGATTTGAAAGGAGAGAGCTGACCCGAGAGCAGCACTTCCTTTATGTCGATCCTATCAGTATCGACACGTGGCTCAACTACTGCAGGTAGCGAACCGTTCTCTCTGCGCGGTGTTCTTCAACAGTTGCAGGATCGTTAAAAACAGTCGTAAGTCTAAATTCCATTTGCTATTGCAAAACTTGGTCCAGTTCAGTCTAAAAAAAAAAAAGTTATTAGGCGGACCACAATACACGTTTACCAAACTATCATTCACTCTGACAACAACGTGGATGTAAAAACGTAATGCAACATACCTCTGTCCTCTAGGTATTCACTGTGTGAACTATCAAGGACCTTTGAAGGTAGCAACTGGTGCCGCTGCGTCACTGACCCTAATCATGGCCTACTTTGATATTAAAATGTGGAAACATGTTTATAACGCTGTCTGTATAAAACATTTTTTAAATAAATATATTACTTAAACTCTTAGTCACAACGTTGTAATTACACATACTGATACTGTTTCCCAATATCGATGGGCCAGTACTGATACTGTTTCCCAATATCGATGGGCCAGTATTGATACTGTTTCCCAATATCGATGGGCCAGTACTGATACTGTTTCCCAATATCGATGGGCCAGTACTGATACTGTTTCCCAATATCGATGGGCCAGTATTGATACTGTTTCCCAATATCGATGGGCCAGTACTGATACTGTTTCCCAATATCGATGGGCCAGTATTGATACTGTTTCCCAATATCGATGGGCCAGTATTGATACTGTTTCCCAATATCGATGGGCCAGTATTGATACTGTTTCCCAATATCGATGGGCCAGTATTGATACTGTTTCCCAATATCGATGGGCCAGTACTGATACTGTTTCCCAATATCGATGGGCCAGTATTGATACTGTTTCCCAATATCGATGGGCCAGTATTGATACTGTTTCCCAATATCGATGGGCCAGTACTGATACTGTTTCCCAATATCGATGGGCCAGTACTGATACTGTTTCCCAATATCGATGGGCCAGTATTGATACTGTTTCCCAATATCGATGGGCAAGTATTGATACTGTTTCCCAATATCGATGGGCCAGTCTCCGAAGTCGTGACTTTGATCAACGTGGGAAGTTTTGTACCCGCGTTCTCAAGTTCAAAATTCAAGAGATGGGCCTACGAATTTAATGAAGCGCTATTATCGACAATATATCATGGTTATTAGAGGTTCATAGAGGTGTGTGGAGATGCACTGTAAGCCTACTCAACATATATCTGCATGGTATATATCACCCTAATATCACCTGCTGTGTGTGCGTGTGTGTGTGTCCGTATACCACTTCCTTTAAACCAGTCGAAGGGGAATTTAAGTCATAGTGTAAATCACTTTCCTGACTGGAACCGCAACATTAAACAGCCGTGGCATGATTCTCTGTCTCTTCCCTCTCTTCTCTTTCTCTCAGTTTCATCCCTTCCTTCCCTGTCCTGTTATCAGCTCGTTCACCATTTCATTTCTTTCAAATGAGAATTCAGGGACCCCCAAATTCAAAGCGCGGGTCTTCAAACAACTGAACTGCGGTTTACTTTTCTTCTAACCCAGATTCAATTTGAGATATACGGGGGTTTAGCAATGATGATAAACGGGGTTTAGCAATGATGATATGGGGGGGGGTGCGCAATGAGGCTTTTTGGTGTTTCAGACACAATAGGTATAAATAGTTAATATTCTAGCCTATTTCCCTAGCCATTCCCCAACATTTCCCTCCAACACAATAAATAATAATAAAATAATGTGATGAATTCCTGACAAGGAAAACGAATATTTGTCAATATGGAAGGAATCATCATCGTCTCACACCTTCCTCATCATCATCATTTTCCTAATATAATCCGGTGTATCGCGGGAGCTGTAGCTATGTTAATAGCCTGGTATTGGTTAACACTTAGAGTGACGTTCCAATGAACTGCTCTGATTTCTGTCTCAATGAGATGGAAAATGAGCCTAGCAAGATGCAGAGTGAGATACTCCAGAGCCCGATGATGTCAGGGTAACATTAAAAGTCAGTAAAACAAATGACCCATGGCATTCAATTAAAAGTGTCATGTCCCACGACTTCTGTTTCCTGTGTTTTATATTTTCGTTCTTAAGTGTTTGAGGAAAGAAAGCCGCCTTGTGTCCCTCCTCGTCGACTTTTATCACTAAATGAAGCATATAAATGACCTGAAAGCGCTTGGCTGCCGGATTTAATAAAATAAAATAAAGAACAATTATCCTCTTTTTCTCTGATCTAGCGCTGAAATGAGTCTCGGAGAGATAAGGCAGATTTAATTCATCTCTGTAAGCACCAGAGCTCTCTGTTGTGCTCGAATAAAAACGTCTAGAGGATGAGTTTAAAAGAGATTTAGGGCCTCTATAATTTCAAATCATAATTTCCCCTCTATTTGAGTTGTTTTGAGGCGGTGAATAACGCTCTGTGTACGGAAACAGACAGGGACATTTCAACAGCCTGGGTAAAGCAGCGCGCGATGATCACAGTTTGATTAATTGCCATGAAGAGGTCATGAATTAACTTCTAATTGCGCACGCGCTGCATCTTTCCACTTTTACTAAATACGTTTCAGTTTATTATTAACTGACTTAGAGTCATGCTTAATTTTTTTACAATACAAAAAATATATATATATACAAACAGGTAATGTATAAATGTGAAGAAGATATTTGCCTAAATTAAGAGCTCTATTCAATCCGTATCGCGGAAATTCATTGTTACAGCTTGATTGAAATTTAAAGGCAATGTTCCCGTGTTAGCGGATTATGTATTCACCGTAAACGCTGCAGATGTTGGCTCAATAGGAAATTACCTTTAAATTATCAGCACAACGTAATTTTTCCTTTTTTCCAAGTCAAACAATTAAGGTAAACCTAAATATCACAGGCGAATTAAGTACCTGTGATTCACTCGAGTTATAGAATTATTACAAGACCAAATACACCATAATACAGAAAAAATACACATCATAGCCCTCTTTTATTTAAGTGCTCCTGAAAGTAATTATAATTGTCCAATTTCAAAGTTGAATATGCATGCTTAAGGGGGGCTTGATGTTAAACTTCATATTCGGTTCAATGAAGTATCACCCTCATTTACAGCGCCTGATAAGAGCTAAGACTGTCATAAAAATCTGAGGCTGCCCCCTTATATTGAATTGCACCTTGGGCAATAGTGCAGAATCGTGAATCTTAACTTCTCCCAGCATATGTTCCTGGCAGATAAGTAAACAATCTGGATGTGAAATGAAAATGTTAATTAATGCAGTAATGTTATTACACCTCGGTGTGCAAAGCCTATTCCCTAGTCCTGCGACAATAGGCCGGAGTAGAATCCTATTTCCTAGCCCTGCGACAATAGGCAGGAGTAGAATCCTATTTCCTAGCCCTGCGACAATAGGCAGGAGTAGAATCCTATTTCCTAGCCCTGCGACAATAGGCAGGAGTAGAATCCTATTTCCTAGTCCTGCGACAATAGGCAGGAGTAGAATCCTATTTCCTAGCCCTGCGACAATAGGCAGGAGTAGAATCCTATTTCCTAGCCCTGCGACAATAGGCAGGAGTAGAATCCTATTTCCTAGCCCTGCGACAATAGGCAGGAGTAGAATCCTATTTCCTAGCCCTGCGACAATAGGCAGGAGTAGAATCCTATTTCCTAGCCCTGCGACAATAGGCAGGAGTAGAATTCCTATCCTCGGTTTGCTTGGAGTCTCAGCCCAATTGTTTTGAAAGCTTGTTTCCGTTTGAGTCCAAATGACAACAATTGCTAAATGTCAGACACATTTTTCAATTAGAAACAAAATGCAAAATCTTTGCTTCCGCCGCAAGTTTATATTCTATCAGACGTTTCAACGGTAATTGCAGCAGTTGGAGCTCTGTTTTGTCATAGCAAGTTGTTACATGTTTAGCTACGACATGTAAAGCTGATGACACAATGTGTTTTGGCATCAAAAAGTGATCATATTCTCTAATCTTTTTTGAATTTCATATGGACTCCGAGAATAATCGAGGTGTGTAATGAAACAAAATTAAATCACATCAGGGGTGAGTGAATGAAATGGCCCTATGAATTTGGAGAACACACACACACGACGATGTTGCAACTGAGGATTGAGATTTGTTTGTTTATGTCAAATCAAAACATAACAAAACACTTCTTTACCCATAACAGCTAGCCTAATGTTAAAACATCGGGTACAGTGTAAAACAGTTTTAGGGCTAGGCCTAAATTAATGTGATGAATGTGACAGATCCGGAACATATCAGTGCTCTTGAGACTTGAGTCATATTTATCCAAAAGTCCATTTGATTCTGTAGCCTATAATATTATCCCATTAACGTATGTTCAACATTTTATCCTGTTGTTCTATTAAATGTGCGCTCTTTATTTTTTTTAAATGAAAAAGAACACCCTCTCGATGTGCTTTAGCAAGTCAGTCAAACAGGTCTGACGAGCGGAATCCCTGAAGGGAGGAGGCCTCTCCTCTCCGCTCAGTCGAACATCAAAGACTATTCTGTCGGTTCATTTCAGTGTCACTAAAGAGTACCTCAACACCTTTAACGCAGAGAACATGTTTGTAACCTGTTTAGAGCGCAGGCACCGCACCTAAAACTGCAGAAGCTATTACATTGAAAGTTGAAAAAAAAAAAAAACGTTTGACAGCTTGACAGCCACATAAAAATACATCGGTCAGGATTTCAATAAGGAACACATTCTGACTTACTAAAGGCATACGATAATATGTCAGGCTACTATCTCTGTAATTCTAAACAGGTAATATAACCTAGTCATTTGTGTATAGTTGTGATAATAACATCAGCCATAATGTTAGGGCTTTAGCTAGAGGCGGACAGAAATAACCTACATGTTGAGCAACGCGTTTGGCAATATGAGCTTTGATGGCAACATATTAGAAACACTATTGGAAGTGACAGGCCAGTCAGTCCGAGTTAAAGCTATCCTACAACAGGATGAGCCAATACTGTCATGCTACTGCTATAGAACCCGATAGAGACTGATTATAGCCTGGTTACTGCTAAAGAGCCCGATATAGACTGAGTATAGCCTTGTTACTGCTAAAGAGCCCGATATAGACTGAGTATAGCCTTGTTACTGCTAAAGAGCCCGATATAGACTGAGTATAGCCTTGTTACTGCAAGGCTGGTGATTTCACAAGGCCAAAATTAAATCACTGATTATTTCACAAAATATTTCAAACTTGAACCTAGCCCGCCTATTGGCCTCGGCTTGCTTTTATTTAGAGGCCTAATCATTTGCTTTGTTATTGTTGTTTTGTTGTTGTTATTATTTGATAGTGGTTTTCTTGTTGCAAAATATTGTCAATTATATTGCTAAACAATACATTATTTATTAAGCGGTTTTAACTAAACGTATACATTTCAATTAACAGGCTATCCACAGTTTATGGCTTCTGTAACGCGGACTTGCCTTCTGTTTGCCTAAAGGTCTAGGCTACGTTTAATCGTTTATCGTTGAATTCTTCTATTGGTCCCTAAAGAGTAGGCCTAAACGCCACGCGTTGTCAGCACTATCTCACATCTCCTCATTCGTTCCAGATGGCCAGCTGCTACGCGCTTGAAACGTCACCTCAATCAAACGACGCTGATTAGAGCGATAATGATCATTTGGAGAGTATGCTGAAGGTACGCTTTGTTTCCTCATCTGTTTTTGTTTTGCCGAATCTTCTATTTGCAGTAGGTATACTGTAGTGAAATCCATTGTAATTAATAATAAAAAATGACTCATACATGCACATTTACTGTCTTATTTGCTATGGCTCGCAGCCTGGGTGTAGGATAATACAATGTAATGATATAGGTCAAATGGCTAAACCACCATTTATTTATTAATTTTTTTAAATATTGAGGTTGGTCAAATAACAAATTGAATATAGTATTAATATTCCAAAATATTTTGATAAATATTATTCTTAAATGTGTTGTTGTCCTCTGATGCCTACCACATTGACACTTTGGGTTAACTCAACCAGGCTGAGTTGTGCTGCACCTTCCAATGACACGCTACTGCAATATAACCATACAGGAATTTAATATTTTCTAAGACAGATTGTCCTTTATTCAAAAAGTCTTAGCTCGGCAGATGAACAAAGAACCGAGGTATCACCCTTCAAGATACATTTCCTTACCATAACATGACAGGTTTTACATTAAAAAATACAACATTAACTGTTTATAACTTCAAATAAGAAGTTATTCCTCAAACAAAAAAAATGACGTGTGACTATTAGCACTGAACCACAGGAAAAATTGAAAATCAAACATTATTAAATTATAAGGATTTTTCATTTGTTATTTTAAATAGACTGTCTAGTTATGTGCCAGTTCGGTCCATAGAAACAATATAACCCGTATATTTATTAACTCAGAGGTCTTTAATTTTGACCCTATCATACCAGCTGAAATTCAGAGTGCCAAAATGCAACACATTATACAGGAAACAAGAAGGCTATCGTAAATTTGTGCAAGCCAAATTTGGAAAATAAGGTTATCATAATAATATCAATAATATTCAAACAAAATTATCATAGCATCAAGATGTACATAATAAATAAAGTTAAAGGCCTCCTTTTCCGGTAGCCATTAATAAACGTTATAACATTTACAATAATTCTTACAGTTCACAGGGCACCTGCCGTACATAGTTCCGTCCCAGTTCCATGAGGTCAGGAACCAACGTCTTGTTCAGATCTCGTGAAAAGTTTTCGCCCGTTTTGCTCTTAAGTCCACGGGCCTTTATACTTGTCATTTCTCTTTTTTTGGGGGCGAACTGTTCTGTCCATATAACCTATACATGCATTGCTGTTCTCAAATTACTTGTTTAAACAGAAAGTCAGTCAGTCTGTCTGGCGCGTTACATAGCAGTGGCATGTGTTGATGAATATGGGTCTATCCCACTCTTGGTCATACCTGGAAAAAGTATGTAGGCAACCGGGGGCTGTAAACTCGACGCCGACCAGGCGGTACAGTTACAGGGAACCACGTACCCCGGGTTTGTGGGCGACGGGTGGGTGTGGGTGTGCTGGCTGGGGCAACCCAAACTGCCGAACGCGCCGTTCTGGTATCCCAACGAGCCGTAACCCAAACTGCTGGTGGTCATGGTGTGGGGCATCTCTGTCATTTTCTGGATAGCACTGGAGGTGAACTGGCTCGGGTCGAGGAACGAGTACGGTACCGAGGTCGGGGGCATGAATGCCCTGACTTTCTCTGATGCGCTCAACAGAGAGTCCGAGGCTGAGAGTCCTTTCAAGTGATCCGTGTCCCCAAGGTAAGGCAAAGGGAACACATACCTGTCCTTCTTCAGTAGATTCTTGGGTTTGCGCCTGGGTCTGTATTTATAGTCTGGGTGTTCTTTCATGTGCTGTGCTCGCAGCCTCTTCGCTTCGTCGATGTAAGGACGCTTTTCGGATTCAGAGAGCAGCTTCCACTCCGCGCCAAGTCTTTTGCTGATTTCTGAGTTATGCATTTTGGGATTCTCTTGTGCCATTTTCCTCCTCTGGCCGCGGGACCAGACCATGAACGCATTCATTGGCCTCTTGATATGATCTACAGGCTTTGACATTTTTAAAGAGTGTGCCTTTTATCCCCAATTAAAAGTAAAGTGGAAAAAGTTCTAAAAACCAACCGAGGGGAAAAAAATATTCACCTGTCTTGCTGGCAGACACAGATCATGCCAGTTCTCGAATGCTTGAGACGAAGTCGGAAAACAGCATCAATAAAAATCCACACTGTCCAATTTCTCCGGAGTTAAGAAATCGTTCGCTAAGTCCAGCTATGTATACTTTCTTTTTCAAAAAACCGGGCTAGGCTACAAGGTGGAAAACAGCAACACGCATGAAAATCCACCGAGGTGAAAGCAAAGTTCCGCGGTCGAAGAGTCATAAAGTGTTGTGTTTTTTCTTAGAGATTTCCCGCCCTGCAAAGCACCTGGTTTGGAAATGAGGGGAAGCGCGTGAATGAGAGCCAAAAGCGGTGAAGTTCAAAGGCTGGGCTGGTTTGGTCTGCACGCAGCTGACATAATCACAGGGCGTTCACTCGCCAACCTGAGCACCCAATCAGCACACAGACACCGGCATAATACCTTTACGAAAATATGTATATTACTACATAAACAAAGATTGGGGAGGGAAAAGGGGGATACTCTTTCCCTCCCAGAATCCATTTAGTTGAAACGTTACAAACATACACCTTCAACCTTTTCGCAATAAAACCTGACTCCTGTTAATCCGAACGAATGAAGTAAGGGAGCATGTTATGTATGCTACAGCAGGATTGCTTGCAAATTAAGTAGGTTATTATTTTATTTTTTTACAGCTAAAACCGTGAAAGGAGTAATATGAATGTAGACATTTTATTCAATAGATTTCATATCACTGGTAAAACACACGGTGTCTTTATTCAGTTAAGTGTGTTGATTTTAAATATTGTCCATACTATGAAAATCATGTACAAAGGTGAATATAATTTCACGTGGCCCAATATCATTTTTCTCACTTTTATCAATACGAGGTTAGGTTTTGTATGATTGAGTGTGTGCGTGTGCGTGTGTGTGTGGGGGGGAGGGGGGAAGTGGGGGGGGTGGGGGTGGATAGAGGTGGATTATTATTTATTAAATCAATACATTTATCTGAAACAGTATTCTACAAATTTAAACCAACACAAAACTAATCATTTTCAAAAACACAACATAGAGTACACAAGTACTCCCCTGTAGATGTGTTCCTGTTCCGTGTTATTAGACAGACGTACAATATCCTCAGGCCAATATTTATTAAACGGAACGATTGTCCAACGATCCCATGGGAGCCTGATTGGAGCTGTTTATTCGTTGTATAATATCAGAGCAAAGCGGCCACACAATAACATCTACATGTACCATTTATTTATAGTTAGAAATTATTCAAGCTAGCCCACTGCAGCTGATGCACCAATACATACCCTAAAAAGTCTGAATGAGATTTTAATAAATTAAAGAAATGACAGTCATTTTAGAAAACCTTTAACATCTTAGTATACACATAATGTAAAACATTACTTTGTAATAATTATGCTTTATTTGATTCCAGGGAAATAGACTTCAAACATGCTTGAGATATTTTCCCTGCATGGGCTAGAATACAATTCATAACACTCAAAGCTATATATTATTATTTTGTATTTATCCACCAAACTAACACATTAAAATGTACACTGTTAAATTATGACTTGGTTAGTGTAGTGACACGCAGAGTGATTTTTTAACATGCAAATGATTCAGTCTGTTTATAAGGATCGCTGCTTTAAAATACCCCCCAGGCTAAACGAGTCTGATATATGACTTCTTCACTGGTGATTATTAAATGAAATGTTTGTGGCATTTACCAGCCAGAGTGGCTCTCGCACAGCGCCACAACAATATTAGTATGAAGATAGGCTATCAAACAACAGATTTCTTTGAATTTATGTTAAATATTACATGGTGTTTTTTGTTGTTGTTGTAACCTATAACTAAATACTTATAGAAATCTTATATTTCAACGTAAAATATGATTGTAAATATGATTTTAATAAATGTATGTTTTGCTAATCTATGTCAAAATGTTCAGTTCCATCAGCATAATCGTTTGAAATGAGCCGTTTCAGAAAGTTTATTGAGCAGAGCTAAAATAAGTCGGTACATAAAAGACGTAGGCAGGTAATTTCTCCAAAACACACAAGAATACTTCCGTTTTTCTCAACGGTCACACTTTCTTTTTCTCCTCTACTGTCATCCTCAGCAGGGACGCTACCCATCACATCAGTGGTGTCCGTCCGTCCGGGGAAGATCGATTGATCTCTCGCTCTCTCTTTCTCGGCCATCTCCGCTTGACACATGCTGCTATTCTGTGTTGTCTCTCTCGCCAGACCAGTGTCAATACCTATAGGTGACGCACAAGGAATATAAAAAAAAAACCACCTACAAACGCAGCCTACAAAATACTGGTAGGCCAAATTGTGAAATGAATGTAAAAGTATTGTGTACTTGATAATGACGGCAGGCTGGTGCAGTATCTATTTAGTGTTCACGTCCCATTGCCTATCTGCACCCTCCACTCCATTTCCATCTACTTTTCTCCCCGGCGCTCTGAGAGGAGAGCAAATGCATGAAGCTTGAAATCCCGGAGCACATCAAAGCGCTATGAACATCAATTACACCGGGAATTAACAGACATTATTCGGGCATATATAACGTCCAATTTAAAAGTGGAGACAATGTAATGTAGTCTTATATTGAGTAAGATATGTGAAATGACTGAAATCAGTCACCACAGAAGTGTCAAGCGAGAGGGGCAAGCCTACAATAGCCTAAAGCAGGGGAATATACCATATGAGGTTTTCCTTGTGTGTGATAAAGGTAAGCTCCCCTAAGGTAAAATATTCCTCTCCTGAACTGCATGCTTGAAAACTCACAAGCTACTAAGGCGCGTTCACGCACGCGTTGTTCTTGGGCTACTGTAAGATATTTCTTTATTACATTAACACCATTTCTAACCCCATAGTAAAGGAACGATTAATGAATCGTTGGGAAAATACATCTTTGGGTTAAAATCTATGTGATATGTCTCACATTTCCCTGCTCAAATGTATCTAACAGCTGTGTGACGTCGCTTTCAGACTCCGTACGCGACGAGTTGGTTCCAAACAAGATAATCTTAAAGGCTGCATGAGATCTCATTCACCTTTATGATATGCAAGGCCTACTTCAGTGTGTAAGACTGTTTAAATGCTGTTGTATTTATCTGTTTAACCTTATTTCTGTGAAGCTCGTGGCTTCAGAAGCACTACTAAATGTACAGATAAAACAAAGATGATGAGTGCATGCAAAAAAAAAAACATATTGGACAGGACGTTCATTCCATAAGCTTAACAAAAATAAAATACAAATGTTGTAAAAATATCTAACATTATTTATACATATAGTTAAAAAAAAATTCTAATACATGACTTTACTTTATAAAGAACTATTACTAGAAGTTTTTGTGTGCTGGCATCGAGGAGCTTCCTCCTTCCTTTCCGTGGGGTGTTGCTGTCAAGTCCAACCCCCAGCCTAGGCACACACACACACACACACACACACACACACACACACACACACACACACACACACACACACACACACACACACACACACACACACACACACACACACACACACACACACACACACACACACACACACACACACACACACACACACACACACACACACACACACACACACACACACACACACACCACAAACATACTGAACTATAGAACCTAAGTTAGTCTAAGAAAAATATGTCCATCCACCTTCCATCATAATGTGAATGGGAAGCTAACAGACAAACCGAGGCGCTGTTACCGAGGGATCCAGCGGAGTGCATTGAGGTAAGCTCCCCCACCGTAACTGTCCATGGTTCTGAAGCGGTAAGTGGCTTTCTTTGCTGTGGAAACTTGCGGCCCCCCTCAAAACTCCTAAAAACCCGGGTTGACATTTCAATGCCTTTTATTTTATTTCCATCCTATTTAGTGCTGGTTCTTGGATGACAGGCTGGTGGGAACCGCAAGAGCCCATAGATTGTGGATAAAGTGTCCAACTCCATATAACTTTATAATATGTAGGATGTTTTCTTAATCCAAAATTCACCCTTAAAGAGTACCCACAGGAAGTGTTGTGATAGTAAGATTTTTCAGAAGAAATGACAGAAGCTACTGTACAAAAAACCCCTGCACAAATTTAGCCCGAATACTTTATACAAAAAAAAAAAAAAAATCAAGGATAGTGGAAGAACATTGCAAGTCCATTTTGCAAAAGTGTCACTGTGTATTGTCTAGTAACTTCTTTGTCGTGAGATTTACTACCACATAGTGTCCATCTTAAAGCTGAGCTATAGCAGTTAGCTAATAGTCATAGGCTAATAATGAAAGTATATATTTTGGCCAAAAGGAAAGCACATGAAAGCACACAACACACATTACAAATGTGATTGGTCCTCACCCAGTTAGCACATTTGGTTCCTTGGAAGTTGTGGGAAGGTATGTTTTTGGTTTCATTTTGGTTGTGGGAAAGAACCCATATATTCCCTGACCTGTAAAACTGAACGTTTTTTTTTTAAACCTTCTGAGAACAAAAGTGACATTTTCACTTGTTCCGGGAACATTTATTTATAGGTTACAGAGGAGGTTCTGAAAATGTTTCACTCTTGTTCCTTGAAAGTTTTCCTGGGAGGTTTAATGAATGCTTGGAGAATGGAAATGATACGTTGTTTGAAGGTTTTTGAAGAACTTCCTTAAAACTTTTACTGAATGTATCAACAAGACTTTTAATAACACTGCTAGCTCATTTTGGGTGAACTTTTCTGTATATTCAAATGTACCCGATTTCAAATGAAAGGATCATTAAGGATCATTAAGATCAGGTGTGGCCAATTAGTGGGTGCAGCCAACACACCTGAACACACTTAACAATATAGAGGATAGAAAGAGTTTTGTTAAGGCTGAGGTGTATGTTTAAAAAAAATTTTTTAAAACATTCTTAGAACATTCTCTAAATGTTACTTACGTTTTCTTGTGGTTTTCTTAACGTTCTCGGAACAATTTGTGTTTAGAGTGTTGGACTAGTAACCGGAAGGTTGCAAGTTCAAATCCCCGAGCTGACAAGGTACAAATCTGTCATTCTGCCCCTGAAAAGGCAGTTAACCCACTGTTCCTAGGCCGTCATTGAAAATAAGAATTTGTTCTTAACTGACTTGCCTAGTTAAATAAAGGTAAAATAAAATTCATTAATTAATTTGAGAACATGACTTTAAAAATAACTATGAGGAAACCTGTAGGAAATGTTATGCTGAAGTACTGAAATTACCACAGAAGAACGTTGTTTCTTAAGGTTCTCTGAACTATTTGAGAACATTCCCAATGGTAAACCAGTTGGAGAAGGTTCCTAGAACATTACCCAATTCTAAATGAACCGTAACCATATTTAATCTTTTAGAAAAGGTTTTGTTGAAGTAATAAAATACCAAGAAAATAATGTTTTTTTTGTCAAGTTCCTTAAATTTTCTGAGAATGTTCAAAAGCCAAGCAACTGTCCTGCACCATACCCAGAAAGTTGTGGGAAGGTTATATGCAAAATAACCATGGTTCTCAGAACGTTATATGCTTGCTGGGCAGTATGAGAGACATTTACAATTAGTGTATTTCTGTAGAGCTTGCAGACTGTGAAAGACAACAACAGTCTGGAAAATTTCAGTAAACTTTCTGATGTCCCAGAAGCACATGGTTGAGGAGATGATCAGACCCCCAGCCTCCCATTCACACTGTCTACAGTACATCATTTATGCATCCCAAATGACACCTTATTCCCTATGGGCCCTGGTCAAAAGTAGTGCACTATAAAGGGAATATAGGGTGGCATTTGGAATGCACAGAGTCTATAGTACGTACTGTATGTATGTACACCCTCCACCCTTTCGATACACACTTTCTGTATTTCCTGTATTTAAATGCTCTGTGTTTGTTCTGTCCAGAGCTGTTGGTTCCATCATTCTGTGTTTGTTCTGTCCAGAGCTGTTGGTTCCATCATTCTGTGTTTGTTCTGTCCAGGGCTGTTGGTTCCATCATTCTGTGTTTGTTCTGTCCAGGGCTGTTGGTTCCATCAGTCTGTGTTTGTTCTGTCCAGGGCTGTTGGTTCCATCATTCTCTACTGAGGAAAATTGATTTTCTGTCAGCTGTCACAGCGTCCACAATTCTGGAACTCCTACCAAAATACTATATATTAACCAAATTATGTTTTTGGAAATGTCATTGGCCTCTACCGTACCATATGAGGCTTTTAGAACAGATGAGGTGATGAGAATGATTCCCCCCCACCGAAGACTTCTGTCCCAAATGACACCCTATTCCCAATCTAGTGCACTACTTTTGACCAGGGCCCATAGGGACTGTATAGGGAATAGGTTACCATTTGGGACGCATCCTAGGTCTCCTTCACCAATCTAGGAAAGGGTTCCAGACATGGCACCTCAGTCCTTATATATTGCCACTTGTGAGATCAACTCACGCTAGCTCATTTCTGAGTATCAATCAACGATAATCAATAAAAGGAGGAGTAATCATCAAAAGAGCAATGAGTGGTGTGGCCAGATATATCGCCAACCAGAGACAGGTAAAATAAAACCCACAATCCTCACGGTCAAATATTCTTTTTACAATATGATATTTCATTGAGGAGTGGAATACACAAATCTTTCATAGCTTTAGACTAAAAGCTTCAATTCTATCTTGTGTGAAGACTGTAGATGGGCTGAAAGGGTAGACACTAGACTCACACGGTGAAGAATGATTGAATGAAATAAAACAGAGTTGAAATTAAAAGAGGTTCAAGCCTTTCATTGGGATGATAATGAAAAGGATGGGGGCAATACTTCAGAGACCGGGAGGCCCACATCACACAATTATACAATACAATTAGGATTAGAGGGTCCAGGCGCAGATAACAGGAGATAGGGATAAATTATCACCAAAGAGAAAGATGTGACTCTGACTCTGACCTTCATTAAGAGAAAGACAGCCTCACTCAGAGCTGGCCTCCCTAACAGGGGAATCTAAGACTCAGAGTTAGGGCTGACCTCCCTAACAGGGGAATCTAAGACTCAGAGTTAGGGCTGACCTCCCTAACAGGGGAATCTAAGACTCAGAGTTAGGGCTGGCCTCCCTAACAGGGGAATCTAAGACTCAGAGTTAGGGCTGACCTCCCTAACAAGGGAATCTAAGACTCAGAGTTAGGGCTGACCTACCTAACAGGGGAATCTAAGTCTCAGAGTTAGGGCTGGCCTACCTAACAGGGGAATCTAAGTCTCAGAGTCAGGGCTGGCCTACCTAACAGGGGAATCTAAGTCTCAAGGCTAGCCTACCTTACAGGGGAATCTATAGACAGAGTCACTACTGGCTTACCTAACAGGGGAATCAAAGTCTCAGGGCTAGCCGACCTTACAGGGCAATCTATAGACAGAGTCACTAATGTGGGAATCGAAGGCTCAGATTCAGGGCTGGACTATCTAACAGGGGAATCTAAGACTCAGAGTCAGGGCTGGCCTACATAACAGGGGTACCTATAGACAGAGTCATGGCTGGAATACCTAACAGGGGACTCTATAGACAGAGTCAGGGCTGGCCTACCTAACAGGGGTACCTATAGACAGAGTCACTACTGACCTACCTAACAGGGGTACCTATAGACAGAGTCAGGGCTGGAATACCTAACAGGGGACTCTATAGACAGAGTCAGGGCTGGCCTACCTAACAGGGGTACCTATAGACAGAGTCACTACTGACCTACCTAACAGGGGTACCTATAGGGGTGGCACGGTAGCCTAGTGGTAGAGCGTTGGACTAGTAACGGAAAGGTTCCAAGTTCGAATCCCCGAGCTGACAAGTTACAAATCTGTCGTTCTGCCCCTGAACAGGCAGTTAACCCACTGTTCCTAGGCTGTCATTGAAAATAAGAATTTGTTCTTAACTGACTTGCCTAGTAAAATAAAGGTAAAATAAAAAATGAATACCTAACAGGGGTACCTATAGACAGAGTCAGGGCTGGACTACCTAACAGGGGTACTTATAGACAGAGTCAGGGCTGGACTACCTAACAGGGGTACATATAGACAGAGTCAGGGCTGGACTACCTAACAGGGGTTCCTATAGACAGGGTGGAGGCTGACCAATGTAACAGAAGAATTTTCAGCTCCTTACGGTACACTAGGACTACCAGATAAGATTTACTAAAGTGTAACAAGAGCTCTTTTTTTTAATGCTTATGACAAATATACAGTTATATATATATATATAATATATATATATATATATATATATATATATATATATATATATATATATATATATATATATATATGTATATGTATATATATATATATAACTGTATATATATATAACTCTACCATATATATATATATATATATATATATATACTCTAATGATATAATGTAGAGAGGAAATATGACACATTTTGTTAAAGAAACCAATAAAAAATGGCATGTGGTCCAAATTGTGCTGATTCATAATGATAGTGATGAAACAGCGTAGTAATAAAAAAGTCTGTAGACTACATGGCATCGTGTCTAAACAGTCCTCTCAACCATTTCCTTACTCATTTCCTACAGGTCTGTTTGTTCTTTAGTGGTGCTGGGCCACAAGGAAACAGTGGAAGACGGTGGTGAACCGTTAGAAGCCTAGTGCTTCTACTGTATTTAAACACATCACAGCTGTGTGACTGATCAGGAAGACTGCCGACGTTCCTGTTGTCGTCTAACCTCAGGTCTTGTCCATTAACACCAACTTGTTTTACACCTCAATATGATTATGATCCACCAGTCCACTAAGGGTCTCTCTACTCTCCTACATCGACCACCGGCTGAAAGGTTGCTACAGACAGAGAAGAAGCTGAATGTCATCACATCGTAGCTATATTGCTATACACGGTATATATATATATATATATACAGTGGGGCAAAAAAATATTTAGTCAGCCACCAATTGTGCAAGTTCTTCCACTTAAAAAGATGAGAGAGGCCTGTAATTTTCATCATAGGTACACTTCAACTATGAGAGACAAAATGAGGGGAAAAAATCCAGAAAATCACATTGTAGGATTTTTAATGAATTTATTGCAAATTGTGGTGGAAAATAAGTATTTGGTCACCGACAAACAAGCAAGATATCTGGCTCTCACAGACCTGTAACTTCTTCTTTAAGAGGCTCCTCTGTCCTCCACTCGTTACCTGTATTAATGGCACCTGTTTGAACTTGTTATTAGTATAAAAGATACCTGTCCACAACTTCAAACAGTCACACTCCAAACTCCACTATGGCCAAGACCAAAGAGCTGTCAAAGGACACCAGAAACAAAATTGTAGACCTGCACCAGGCTGGGAAGACTGAATCTGCAATAGATAAGCAGCTTGGTTTGAAGTAATCAACTGTGGGAGCAATTATTAGGAAATGGAAGACATACAAGACCACTGATAATCTCCCTCGATCTGGGGCTCCACGCAAGATCTCACCCCGTGGGGTCAAAATTATCACAAGAACGGTGAGCAAAAATCCCAGAACCCCACGGGGGACCTAGTGAATGACCTGCAGAGAGCTGGGACCAAAGTAACAAAGCCTACCATCAGTAACGCACTACGCCGCCAGGGACTCAAATCCTGCAGTGCCAGACGTGTCCCTCTGCTTAAGCCAGTACATGTCCAGGCCCGTCTGAAGTTTGCTAGAGAGCATTTGGATGATCCAGAAGAAGATTGGGAGAATGTCATATGGTCAGATGAAACCAAAATATAACTTTTTGGTAAAAACTCAACTCGTCGTGTTTGGAGGACAAAGAATGCTGAGTTGCATCCAAAGAACACCATACCTACTGTGAAGCATGGGGGTGGAAACATCATGCTTTGGGGCTGTTTTTCTGCAAAGGGACCAGGATGACTGATCCGTGTAAAGGAAAGAATGAATGGGGCCATGAATCATGAGATTTTGAGTGAAAACCTCCTTCCATCAGCAAGGGCATTGAAGATGAAACATGACTGGGTCTTTCAGCATGACAATGATCCCAAACACACCGCCCGGGCAACGAAGGAGTGACTTCGTAAGAAGCATTTCAAGGTCCTGGAATGGCCTAGCTAGTCTCCAGATCTCAACCCCATAGAAAATCTTTGGAGGGAGTTGAAAGTCCGTGTTGCCCAGCAACAGCCCCAAAACATCACTGCTCTAGAGGAGATCTGCATGGAGGAATGGGCCAAAATACCAGCAACAGTGTGTGAAAACCTTGTGAAGACTTACAGAAAACGTTTGTACTCTGTCATTGCCAACAAAGGGTATAAAACAAAGTATTGAGATAAACTTTTGTTATTGACCAAATACTTATTTTCCACCATAATTTGCAAATAAATTCTTTAAAAATCCTACAATGTGATTTTCTGGATTTATTTTTCTCATTTTGTCTGTCATAGTTGAAGTGTACCTATGATGAAAATTACAGGCCTCTCTCATCTTTTTAAGTGGGAGAACTCGCACAATTGGTGGCTGCCTAAATACTTTTTTGCCCCACTGTATATATATATATATATATATATATACCGTGTATAGCAATATAGCTACGATGTGATGACATTCAGCTTCTTCTCTGTCTGTAGCAACCTTTCAGCCGGTGGTCGATGTAGGAGAGTAGAGAGACCCTTAGTGGACTGGTGGAGCTGCTGCATGCCTGGTTGGCTGGCTGGTCTGTTCTCTCTGTCGTGCTGGCTGAGGCTGGATCATAGGTACAGTATGCACAAACATAAAGGGCAACGATGAAAGTGAGGCAATTAAAAGATGTGAAAGCTTTTGAAGGCAGATAAATTGATTTAGATGTGAAACTCAAATAAATAAACACTTTCGGGTATCAGGAGTTGAATTAATTATTTCTCCCGAGAGATTCTGTTATAATATTGTGAGATATCAGTTTTCCTTTTCCTTTTACCACTTTTATTGTCTCTCAATAGGACCCAGCAGTTCAAAAGACAGCTCTATTTCCTGTTGGAGCTGTGTTCAGAGACGCTTTTCTAAACATTCTGCTTTTGAAATGTTTTGCGGTCTGTTTTTGTCGGGAGATGAAAAAAAAACGAGAAGGCGCTTTTCATTCCTTTAACCTTTCTTTATTTTACATGTCTTTTAAAAAAAATACATGTATGGATTTGTTATTCTTAAACAATAGTAGCGTTTTCTGTGTTCCCGTCGTACATACTGTGGACATTATTCATGCCGTTGACTGGACAGTCAATGACGACCACTGCTTTCAGCATTTCTGCAAGGATTGTTTTATGGTTGGAGATATGGTTCTTCTGTTGCAGTCATGCTCAATGCTCTTGGTTGGTCACCAATCAACAAGATAATAAAAACATACAAATAAAACATGTTTATTTTATTTCATAATATACACCATTTAAAACAGCCAAACTCTGTTCACAACAGTATTCAGTTGGTAAGAGACAGACATTCAGTAAATACTAGGAATAGATTGTCCACCATCATCTATGTGTTATCCAGACAGAAAAGAGAAATAGGCAAAATAACATTTCGATTTAAAGTATCTGAGCAAACCAGAAACCTTTCAATATATATATTCAAACAATACTTCAAAACCATTTAAAAAATAATACATATGAAAGTTGTGCTGGACTATGAGAGAGGAAGAATCTATCTTGTTAGAGTATTTATCCGGTCAATATATTAGTGTATTATGTCTGTTTGGAACAGTGTGTTATATTTGAATACGTTTTCGTATTATAAATTGTATTTTAATGTTAAGGACTCTTGGAAGATTAGAGTCCAAATGGGGACTAAAATATATCCTAATCAAATCTAAATCAAATCAGTAGACTGTGTTACTGTGTTCCTGTGTTACGTGGACCCTACTTGTCTTGTTAATACCCTCAGAAGCATGTCTCACTTGCTAGATGTCACCTGGTAGTATGTTACACCTGGTAGGTGTCTCCTAGTATTATGTTACACCTGGTAGGTGTCTCCTAGTATTATGTTACACCTGGTAGGTGTCTCCTAGTATTATGCTACACCTGGTAGGTGTTTCCTGGTAGTATGTTACACCTGGCAGGTGTCTCCTGGTATTATGTTACACCTGGTAGGTGTCACCTGGTGTTATGTTACACCTGGTAGGTGTCTCCTGGTAGCAGGTTACACCTGGTGTTATGTCACACCTGGTAGGTGTCTCCTAGTATTATGTTACCCCTGATAGGTGTCTCCTGATAGTAAGTTACACCTGGTAGGTGTCTCCTGGTATCATGTTACACCTGGTAGGTGTTTCCTGGTATTATGCTACACCTAGTAGGTGTCTCCTAGTAGTATGTTACATCTGGTGTTATGTTACACCTGGTAGGTGTATCCTGGTATTATGTTACACCTGGTAAATGTCTCCTGGTAGTATGTTTCACCTGGTATTATTTCACACCTGGTAGGTGTCTCCTAGTATTATGTTACACCTGGTAGGCGTCTCCTAGTATTATGCTACACCTGGTAGGTGTCTCCTGGTAGTATGTTACACCTGGTAGGTGTCTCCTAGTATTATGTTACACCTGGTAGGTGTCTCCTGGTAGTATGTTACACCTGGAAGGTGTCTCCTGGTATTATGTCACACCTGGTAGGTGTCTCCTGGTATTATGTTACACCTGGTAAATGTCTCCTGGTAGTATGTTACACCCGGTAAATGTCTCCTGGTATTATGTCACACCTGGTAGGTGTCTCCTGGTATTATGCTACACCTGGTAGGTGTCTCCTGGTATTATGTTACACCTGGTAAATGTCTCCTGGTAGTATGTTACACCTGGTAAATGTCTCCTGGTATTATGTCACACCTGGTAGGTGTCTTCTGGTATTATGTTACACCTGGTAAATATCTCCTGGTAGTATGTTTCACCTGGTAGGTGTCTCCTGGTATTATGTCACACCTGGTAGGTGTCTTCTGGTATTATGTTACACCTGGTAAATATCTCCTGGTAGTATGTTTCACCTGGTAGGTGTCTCCTGGTATTATGTCACACCTGGTAGGTGTCTCCTGGTAGTATGTTTCACCTGGTAGGTGTCTCCTGGTAGTATGTTTCACCTGGTAGGTGTCTCCTGGTAGTATGTTTCACCTGTTCGGTGTCTCCTGCTACTATGGTTTCAACAGTCTTATTGACAGGGAAACAAAAAATGACCAAATAATCAGAACTCAGGATGGGCTGAGGCCTCTCTCTCTCTGGTCTACACCCAAGACCATCATTTAAAATCAATACCCATATCGCTCTCTTTCGCTTGAACCCCCTCTGTCTTTCTCTCTCTCTCTCTCTTGAATCTAGGGTCCATTGTAGGCTGTCAAACAAAAGCTTTTTTTATTATTATCACAGGCTCCTAATGTAACACCCCTACTCCCTCCCTCCATCCCCCTCTTGGCCACCAACTCCTTCCTCTTTTCTTTTCTCATTCATTTATTCCGCTGTGTGTGGAAATAGGCCGAGCAACAATTAATTTCAGAGTGAATTCAGTCCGGATCTATTACCCTCTCTGCCTTATAGTGCTCTAATGGAAATCTATTTCACTTCTCCATTGTGTCCAATATAATTTAATGCCTTTTTTTATTTTATTAATGGCCTGAAATAATTACGGAAGCCTTTTGTGATTCTTGAGTATGTTTCATTTAATTGTGTAATAAATGTCTAATCATGGTTTCAATCTGAAGCCATTATGGCATTAAAATTAACAATTATGCCACAAATGTCTTGGTGAATGCGTTGGGGTCTATAGAAATCGCTGCTGATAACAAGACACTATAAATCATTCATGAGAATTTCTTTTTTCGGAAGAAAAGAGATAGGAGGATGGGAGGGAGAGAAGAGAAGAGAGATAGGAGGATTGGGAGGGAGAGAAGAGAAGAACGTGGGGGAAGAAAAAAAGGAGAAGAAAGAGGGGAGAGTTGTTCTTTTCTTCCATTGAAAAAGCAGGGGATGGCCCAAAGATAGGGCATTTTAAAACTGTGTCGCCCTCTTCACTTCCTTTCTTCTCCGGTCTCTCTCTATCTCCCTTTAATTTGCCTTCCTCTTTATTTTTGAAGTGACAGATTTCACTTTGGGAATTCATTAACCGTAAAACTCGGACGATAAAATATCTATCAGCCTCTGTGGCCGGTTCCTTTTCTAAGCCGCGTGGCTGGCACCCCGTTTCGCCGTGCTGGGTGACCGAAGGCAATTAACGAGGCTTCGCTGTCAGCCCCCCCACACACACCCCGCTACTCTCTTTCTCTCTATGCCTCTCTCTTTCTTTCTCTGTCTACCTCCAAGTCTCCCTCTCTTTCTCTCCATCTCTCTCCCTCCCTCTCTCTCTCCCCCTCTCTCTCCCTCCGACAGCCGCCCTCACAACCCATACACCAACGGGGAGCGTGCTCAACCTACCAGCAAGAATTGTTTTCTTAGTTGCCAAGTATCCACATTTCACGGTGTGGGAGAACTCCACCCGCCTCCAGAAAGCCTTGTGTCAGTTCCTCTGTGTCACTTCCAAGCTAATATTCTACAATTGGTTTTGGTGAATCTATTCTAATGGGCCGGCTGAAGGTTTTGGTGAATCTATTCTAATGGGTCTGCTGAAGGTTTTGGTGAATCTATTCTAATGGGTCGGCTGAAGGTTTTGGTGAATCTATTCTAATGGGTCGGCTGAAGGTTTTGGTGAATCTATTCTAATGGGTCGGCTGAATGTTTTGGTGAATCTATTCTAATGGGTCGGCTGAATGTTTTGGTGAATCTATTCTAATGGGTCGGCTGAAGGTTTTGGTGAATCTATTCTAATGGGTCGGCTGAATGTTTTGGTGAATCTATTCTAATGGGCCAGGTCTTCTCTGTTCTCTATTACGGTACCATGTACTGTCTGTACCAGTTTACATTTTTTCACACTTTCTTTTAGATTTAGTCTGGTCTTAGTCATTTTGACAAAAAATATCATC
The DNA here is from genome assembly GCF_018296145.1 of Oncorhynchus tshawytscha. Taxonomy (NCBI): domain Eukaryota; kingdom Metazoa; phylum Chordata; class Actinopteri; order Salmoniformes; family Salmonidae; genus Oncorhynchus; species Oncorhynchus tshawytscha. Next base: position 85,231,868 of record NC_056433.1, read on the forward strand.
TTCTCGGTCACATTTTTTGTCATTTGAATTAGTGTAGTTATTGTCAAAATTGTGAAAAGAGTGAGCCATTTTAGTCAAATAAATGGCCTTTTATTTTAGTCACATTTTAGTAACATCACATTTGTATTGCCTCGTTAAACTTCAGTAAACATTATTAATCACTGACTTCCATGTGCACAAACATACATAACTTGTAATAAAAATATATTGTTCTGCATAACATCCTATTCTCTTCTCAACAGCAGAAATATGACAAACATATATATGAATATATAACCATTATCTGGCCATGTAAATTCCTAATGAGAGACAGAGAGAGAGAGAGAGACAGAGAGAGACAGCGAGAGAGAGAGAGACAGCGAGAGAGAGAGAGACAGAGAGAGAGACAGAGAGAGAGACAGAGATTGAATATATAACCATTATCTGGCCATGTAAATTCCTTATTCGGAATTCACCTTTTCCACATTTTGTATTCTAAAATAGATTAAATAGATTTTTTGTCCTTCTCCACAGAGGAACTCTGGATTTCTGTCAGAGTGACCATTGGGTTCTTGGGCACCTTCCTGACCAAGGCCCTTCTCCCCCGATTGCTCAGTTTGGCCAGGATAACATCTCGAGGAAGAGTCTTGGTGGTTCCAAACTTCTTCCAATTATGAATGATGGAGGCGACTGTGTTCTTGGGGACCTTCAAAGGCGCAGACATTTTTTGGTACCCCAGATCTGTGCCTCGACACAATCCTGTCTCGGAGCTCCATGGACAATTCCTTCGACCTCAAGGCTTAGTGTTTGCTCTGACATGACTGTTAACGTTTTACCAAAGGTGGACACCAATCAAGTTTTATAAACATCTGAAGGATGATCAATGGAAACAGGATTTACCTGGGAGCTCAATTTGGAGTCTCATAGCAAAGGGTTTGAATACTTATGTAAATAAGTTATTTCTGTTTTTTATTTTTATTTATAAATTTGCAAACATTCTAAAAACCTGTTTTTGTTTTGTCATTATGGGGTATTGTGTGTAGATTGATGAGGAATATGTTTTATTTGATTAATTTTAGAATAAGGCTGTAACGTAACAAAATGTGGAAAAATTGTAGGGGTCTTATACTTTACGAATGGTAACATATTACAAGCAGCCTACATTCAAAGAGAGAGAGAGAGAGAGAAAGAGAGAGAGAAAGAGAGGGAGAGAGAGAGAAAGAAAGAGAGAGAGAGAGAAAGAGAGAGAAAGAGAGAGAGAAAGAGAGAGAGAGAGTAAGAGAGGGAAAAGAGAGAGAGAGAGTAAGAGTAAGAGAGAGAGAGAGAGAGAGAGAGAGAGTAAGAGAGAGAGAGAGAGAGAGAGAGAGAGAGAGAGAGAGAGAGAGAGAGAGGCACAATCACCAGATGATGTCACAAAGTATTTGTAAAGTAGTATGGGTTGCACCTCCATCACTCGGTCGCGTCATGATGTCCAGAAATAGTGCGGGAGGTAATGACTGAATAGGAGGTAATGACTGAACAGGTGGTAATGACTGAACAGGAGGTCATGACTGAATAGGAGGTAATGACTGAACAGAAGGTAATGACTGAATAGGAGATAATGACTGAACAGGAGGTAATGACTGAACAGGAGATAATGACTGAACAGGAGGTAATGACTGAACAGGAGATAATAAATGTTTCACCCAGTGATGTAGTCGAGTCACTAAACATCGAGGCCCAATCCAGTCTCAAGTCCCCTGTCCAAGTCTGAGTCACCAATGGTCGAGTCACAAGTCCCTATGGCTGAAGTCCGAGTCCCATGCTCGATTTACCCAGACAGCTATAGAGGAGTTTTTTACCCAGTCAGATATAGAGGAGTTATTTACCCGGTCAGATATAGAGGGGTTATTAACCCAGCCAGATATAGAGGAGTTATTAACCCAGTCAGATATAGAGGAGTTATTAACCCAGTCAGATATAGAGGAGTTATTTACCCAGTCAGATATAGAGGAGTTATTAACCCAGTCAGATATAGAGGAGTTATTTACCCAGTCAGATATAGAGGAGTTATTAACCCAGTCAGATATAGAGGAGTTATTAACCCAGTCAGATATAGAGGAGTTATTCACCCAGTCAGATATAGAGGGGTTATTTATCCAGTCAGATATAGAGGAGTTGTTAACCCAGTCAGATATAGAGGAGTTGTTAACCCAGTCAGATATAGAGGAGTTATTGACCCAGTCAGATATAGAGGAGTTATTTACCCAGTCAGATATAGAGGAGTTATTGACCCAGTCAGATATAGAGCAGTTATTAACCCAGTCAGATAAAGAGGCGTTATTAACCCAGTCAGATATAGAGCAGTTATTGACCCAGGCAGATATAGAGGAGTTATTTACCCAGTCAGATATAGAGGAGTTATTAACCCAGTCAGATATAGAGGTGTTATTAACCCAGTCAGAGGAGTTATTAATCCTGTCAGACATAGAGGAGTTATTAACCCAGTCAGATATAGAGGAGTTATTAACCCAGTCAGATATAGAGGAGTTGTTAACCCAGTCAGATATAGAGGAGTTATTAACCCAGTCAGATATAGAGGAGTTATTAACCCAGTCAGATATAGAGGCGTTATTAACCCAGTCGGAGGAGTTATTAACCCAGTCAGATATAGAGCAGTTATTGACCCACTCAGATATAGAGGAGTTATTTACCCAGTCAGATATAGAGGAGTTATTAACCCAGTCAGAGGAGTTATTAACCCGGTCAGACATAGAGGAGTTATTAACCCGGTCAGACATAGAGGAGTTAGTGACCCAGTCAGATATAGAGGAGTTATTAACCCAGTCAGATATAGAGGAGTTATTAACCCAGTCAGATATAGAGGGGTTATTAACCCAGTCGGAGGAGTTATTAACCCAGTCAGATATAGAGCAGTTATTGACCCAGTCAGATATAGAGGAGTTATTTACCCAGTCAGATATAGAGGAGTTATTAACCCAGTCAGAGGAGTTATTAACCCAGTCAGACATAGAGGAGTTATTAACCCAGTCAGACATAGAGGAGTTATTAACCCAGTCAGATATAGAGGAGTTATTAACCCAGTCAGATATAGAGGAGTTATTTACCCAGTCAGATATAGAGGAGTTATTGACCCAGTCAGATATAGAGCAGTTATTAACCCAGTCAGATAAAGAGGCGTTATTAACCCAGTCAGATATAGAGCAGTTATTGACCCAGTCAGATATAGAGGAGTTATTAACCCAGTCAGATATAGAGGGGTTATTAACCCAGTCAGATATAGAGGCGTTATTAACCCAGTCGGAGGAGTTATTAACCCAGTCAGATATAGAGCAGTTATTGACCCACTCAGATATAGAGGAGTTATTGACCCAGTCAGATATAGAGGAGTTATTAACCCAGTCAGAGGAGTTATTAACCCGGTCAGACATAGAGGAGTTATTAACCCGGTCAGACATAGAGGAGTTATTAACCCGGTCAGACATAGAGGAGTTATTAACCCAGTCAGATATAGAGGAGTTATTAACCCAGTCAGATATAGAGGGGTTATTAACCCAGTCGGAGGAGTTATTAACCCAGTCAGATATAGAGCAGTTATTAACCCAGTCAGATATAGAGGAGTTATTACCCAGTCAGAGTTATTAACCCAGTCAGATATAGAGGAGTTATTAACCCAGTCAGATATAGAGGAGTTATTAACCCAGTCAGATATAGAGGAGTTCAGACATAGAGGAGTTATTAACCCAGTCAGATATAGAGGAGTTATTAACCCAGTCAGATATAGAGGAGTTATTAACCCAGTCAGATATAGAGGAGTTATTTACCCAGTCAGATATAGAGGAGTTATTAACCCAGTCAGATATAGAGCAGTTATTAACCCAGTCAGATATAAGAGGAGTTATTAACCCAGTCAGATATAGAGTCAGTTATTTATAGAACCAGTCAGATATAGAGGAGTTATTAACCCAGTCAGATATAGAGGAGTTATTAACCCAGTCAGATATAGAGGTGTTATTAACCCAGTCAGAGGAGTTATTCATCCAGTCAGATAGAGGAGTTATAGAGGAGTTATTAACCCAGTCAGATATAGAGGAGTTATTAACCCAGTCAGATATAGAGGAGTTATTAACCCAGTCAGATATAGAGGAGTTATTAACCCAGTCAGATATAGAGGAGTTATTAACCCAGTCAGATATAGAGGAGTTATTAACCCAGTCAGATATAGAGGAGTTATTAACCCAGTCAGATATAGAGGAGTTATTAACCCAGTCAGATATAGAGGAGTTATTAACCCAGTCAGATATAGAGGAGTTATTAACCCAGTCAGATATAGAGGAGTTATTAACCCAGTCAGAGGAGTTATTAACCCAGTCAGACATAGAGGAGTTATTAACCCAGTCAGATATAGAGGAGTTATTAACCCAGTCAGATATAGAGGAGTTATTAACCCAGTCAGATATAGAGGAGTTATTAACCCAGTCAGATATAGAGGGGTTATTAACCCAGTCGGAGGAGTTATTAACCCAGTCAGATATAGAGCAGTTATTGACCCAGTCAGATATAGAGGAGTTATTTACCCAGTCAGATATAGAGGAGTTATTAAGTCAGATCAGAGGAGTTATTAACCCAGTCAGACATAGAGGAGTTATTAACCAGTCAGATATAGAGGAGTCAGTCAGATATAGAGGAGTTATTAACCCAGTCAGATATAGAGGAGTTATTAACCCAGTCAGATATAGAGGAGTTATTAACCCAGTCAGATATAGAGGAGTTATTAACCCAGTCAGATATAGAGGAGTTATTAACCCAGTCAGATATAGAGGAGTTATTAACCCAGTCAGATATAGAGAGTTATTGACCCAGTCAGATATAGAGGAGTTATTAACCCAGTCAGATATCAGAGAGGGTTATTAACCCAGTCAGATATAGAGGAGTTATTAACCCAGTCGGAGGAGTTATTAACCCAGTCAGATATAGAGGAGTTATTGACCCAGTCAGATATAGAGGAGTTATTGACCCAGTCAGATATAGAGGAGTTATTAACCCAGTCAGATATAGAGGAGTTATTAACCCAGTCAGAGGAGTTATTAACCCGGTCAGACATAGAGGAGTTATTAACCCGGTCAGACATAGAGGAGTTATTAACCCAGTCAGATATAGAGGAGTTATTAACCCAGTCAGATATAGAGGGGTTATTAACCCAGTCGGAGGAGTTATTAACCCAGTCAGATATAGAGCAGTTATTGACCCAGTCAGATATAGAGGAGTTATTTACCCAGTCAGATATAGAGGAGTTATTAACCCAGTCAGAAGAGTTATTAACCCAGTCAGACATAGAGGAGTTATTAACCCAGTCAGATATAGAGGAGTTATTAACCCAGTCAGATATAGAGGAGTTATTAACCCAGTCAGATATAGAGGAGTTATTAACCCAGTCAGAGTTATTAGTCAGGAGTTATTAACCCAGTCAGATAGAGGGTTATTAACCCAGTCAGATATAGAGGTGTTATTAACCCAGTCAGATATAGAGGAGTTATTAACCCAGTCAGATATAGAGGAGTTATTAACCCAGTCAGATATAGAGGAGTTATTAACCCAGTCAGATATAAAGGAGTTATTAACCCAGTCAGATATAGAGGAGTTATTAACCCAGTCAGATATAGAGGAGTTATTAACCCAGTCAGATATAGAGGAGTTATTAACCCAGATCAGATATAGAGGAGTTATTAACCCAGTCAGATATAGAGGAGTTATTAACCCAGTCAGATATAGAGGAGTTATTAACCCAGTCAGAGGAGTTATTAACCCAGTCAGATATAGAGTCAGTTATTAACCCACTCAGATATAGAGGAGTTATTGACCCAGTCAGATATAGAGGAGTTATTACCCAGTCAGAGGAGTTATTAACCCAGTCAGATATAGAGGAGTTATTAACCCAGTCAGATATAGAGGAGTTATTAACCCAGTCAGATATAGAGGAGTTATTAACCCAGTCAGATATAGAGGGTTATTAACCCAGTCAGATATAGAGGAGTTATTAACCCAGTCAGATATAGAGCAGTTATTGACCCAGTCAGATATAGAGGAGTTATTTACCCAGTCAGATATAGAGGAGTTATTAACCCAGTCAGAAGAGTTATTAACCCAGTCAGACATAGAGGAGTTATTAACCCAGTCAGATATAGAGGAGTTATTAACCCAGTCAGATATAGAGGAGTTATTAACCCAGTCAGACATAGAGGAGTTATTAACCCAGTCAGATATAGAGGGGTTATTAACCCAGTCAGAGGGGTTATTTACCCAGTCAGATACAAAGGTGTTATTTACCCAGTCAGATATAGAGGAGTTATTAACCCAGTCAGATATAGAGGAGTTATTAACCCAGTCAGATATAGAGGTGTTATTAACCCAGTCAGATATAAAGGAGTTATTAACCCAGTCAGATATAGAGGGGTTATTAACCCAGTCAGATATAGAGGAGTTATTAACCCAGTCAGATATAGAGGAGTTATTAACCCAGTCAGATATAGAGGAGTTATTAACCCAGCCAGAGGAGTTATTAACCCAGTCAGATATAGAGGAGTTATTAACCCAGTCAGATATAGAGGGGTTATTAACCCAGTCAGATATAGAGGAGATATTAACCCAGTCAGAGGAGTTATTAACCCAGTCAGACATAGAGGAGTTATTAACCCAGTCAGATATAGAGGAGTTATTAACCCAGTCAGATATAGAGGAGTTATTAACCCAGTCAGATATAGAGGAGTTATTAACCCAGTCAGATATAGAGGAGTTATTAACCCAGTCAGATATAGAGGGGTTATTAACCCAGTCGGAGGAGTTATTAACCCAGTCAGATATAGAGCAGTTATTGACCCAGTCAGATATAGAGGAGTTATTTACCCAGTCAGATATAGAGGAGTTATTAACCCAGTCAGAAGAGTTATTAACCCAGTCAGACATAGAGGAGTTATTAACCCAGTCAGATATAGAGGAGTTATTAAACCAGTCAGATATAGAGGAGTTATTAACCCAGTCAGACATAGAGGAGTTATTAACCTAGTCAGATATAGAGGGGTATAGAGGACCCAGTCAGATATATTAACCCAGTCAGAGGGGTTATTTACCCAGTCAGATACAAATGTGTTATTTACCCAGTCAGATATAGAGGAGTTATTAACCCAGTCAGATATAGAGGAGTTATTAACCCAGTCAGATATAGTTATTAACCCAGTCAGATATAGAGGAGTTATTAACCCAGTCAGATATAAGGAGTTATTAACCCAGTCAGATATAGAGGAGTTATTAACCCAGTCAGATATAGAGGAGTTATTAACCCAGTCAGATATAGAGGAGTTATTAACCCAGTCAGATATAGAGGAGTTATTAACCCAGTCAGATATAGAGGTGTTATTAACCCAGTCGGAGGAGTTATTATCCCAGTCAGATATAGAGGAGTTATTAACCCAGTCAGATATAGAGGAGTTATTTACCCAGTCAGATATAGGGTAGTTATTAACCCAGTCAGATATAGAGTTATTAACCCAGTCAGATATAGAGGAGTTATTTACCCAGTCAGATATAGAGGGGTTATTAACCCAGTCGGAGGAGTTATTAATCCAGTCATACATAGAGGAGTTATTAACCCAGTCAGATATAGAGGAGTTATTAACCCAGTCAGATATAGAGGAGTTATTAACCCAGTCAGATATAGAGGTGTTATTAACCCAGTCAGAGGAGTTATTAATCCAGTCAGATATAGAGGAGTTATTAACCCAGTCAGATATAGAGGAGTTATTAACCCAGTCAGATATAAAGGAGTTATTAACCCAGTCAGATATAGAGGAGTTATTAACCCAGTCAGATATAGAGGTGTTATTAAACCAGTCAGAGGAGTTATTAATCCAGTCATACATAGAGGAGTTATTAACCCAGTCAGATATAGAGGTCAGATATAGAGGAGTTTTACCCAGTCAGATATAGAGTCAGAGTTATTAACCCAGTCAGATATAGAGGTGTTATTAAGTCCAGTCAGATATCAGAGTTATAAAGGAGTTATTAACCCAGTCAGATATAGAGGAGTTATTATCCCAGTCAGATATAGAGGAGTTATTAACCCAGTCAGATATAGAGGAGTTATTTACCCAGTCAGATATAGGGTAGTTATTAACCCAGTCAGATATAGAGGAGTTATTAACCCAGTCAGATATAGAGGAGTTATTTACCCAGTCAGATATAGGGTAGTTATTAACCCAGTCAGATATAGAGTTATTAACCCAGTCAGATATAGAGGAGTTATTTACCCAGTCAGATATAGAGGGGTTATTAACCCAGTCGGAGGAGTTATTAACCCAGTCAGATATAGAGCAGATATTGACCCAGTCAGATATAGAGGAGTTATTTACCCAGTCAGATATAGAGGAGTTATTAACCCAGTCAGAGGAGTTATTAACCCAGTCAGACATAGAGGAGTTATTAACCCAGTCAGATATAGAGGAGTTATTAACCCAGCCAGAGGAGTTATTAACCCAGTCAGATATAAAGGAGTTATTAACCCAGTCAGATATAGAGGGGTTATTAACCCAGTCAGATATAGAGGAGTTATTAACCCAGTCAGATATAGAGGTGTTATTAACCCAGTCAGAGGAGTTATTAATCCAGTCAGATATAGAGGTGTTATTAACCCAGTCAGAGGAGTTATTAACCCAGTCAGATATAAAGGAGTTATTAACCCAGTCAGATATAGAGGAGTTATTAACCCAGTCAGATATAGAGGAGTTATTGACCCAGTCAGATATAGAGGAGTTATTTACCCAGTCGGATATAGAGGAGTTATTCAGCCAGTCAGATATAGAGGAGTTATTAACCCAGTCAGATATAGGGTAGTTATTAACCCAGTCAGATATAGAGGAGTTATTAACCCAGTCAGATATAGAGGAGTTATTAACCCAGTCAGATATAGAGGAGTTATTAACCCAGTCAGATATAGGGTAGTTATTAACCCAGTCAGATATAGGGTAGTTATTAACCCAGTCAGATATAGTGCAGTGACAAGAGTAATTTATCCCTTTTCCTTTCTTTCTGTGCCACCAAATATTTGCATGTAGGTTACTGTTAACGTTACTATGGCTACGTTTAATTGGCTACTGTTAATGTTACCAGGGCCACGTTCAGTTGGCTACTGTTAATGTTACCAGGGCCACGTTCAGTTGGCTACTGTTAATGTTACCAGGGCCACGTTCAGTTGGCTACTGTTAATGTTACCAGGGCCACGTTCAGTTGGCTACTGTTAATGTTACCAGGGCCACGTTCAGTTGGCTACTGTTAATGTTACCAGGGCCACGTTCAGTTGGCTACTGTTAATGTTACCAGGGCCACGTTCAGTTGCAAAATGTTTTTTGCACATAGTCTACTGGTAATATTACCGTGGCCACGTTCAGTTGCAAAACGTTCTTTGAATATCGGGTACTTATAATGTTCCCATGGTGACGTTCAGTTGCAAAATGTTCTCGAACGTTACAGATAGAAATGCCATGAATAGACCCCGACGTTGTTCCTTATTCAACCTGTCAGAGAGGCATGTTTGTTCTACGTAGCATATTTCTATCTGAATGTTCCAAAACGTTGCATCCTGATGATTGCGCCCCAGGTTGTTAGCTATAGCTAGTTAATGAGGGACCACGACTGAACAAGGTGGATCCTAAACAATTGGTAACAGTCCAGTCTTTAAGTAGCCTAGTTTTAGAATGGGACGCAATGTACTTTATGAATGGAAAATGCGGCCTGCCAATGCACAATCATATTTTCTTTTGATCAGTAAGGGCTAGAATCAAGTAATTTTCTCTGAGAAAAAGAGGGAATATTTGGCATATGCTGGCTACTGAACCTGGCTATATGAAATGCAGTGGGGAAAGAGGGAGACTAGGCTACGTTAGCTACAGAACCTGGCTATGAAATGCAGTGTGGAAAGAGGGAGACTAGGCTACAGGCTGGTATGCACTTACCCGTCTGAGCGGTCGGCTGATAGCCCTCACCCATCTGAGTGGTCGGCTGGTATGCCCTCACCCGTCTTAGCGGTCGGCTGTGAATGCCCTCACCCATCTGAGAGGTCGGCTGGTATGACCTCACCCATCTGAGTGGTCTGCTGGTATGCCCTCACCCGTCTGAGCGGTCGGCTGGTATGCCCTCACCCGTCTGAGCGGTCGGCTGGTATGCCCTCACCTGTCTGAGCGGTCGGCTGGTATGCCCTCACCCGCTAGTACACAAATGCTGACTGTGATTTGGGTTCTGACCCTCCACATGATGTCCGGTAAGAACAACACTGATGCTTCTCTGGGTTCTGACCCTCATCGTTTGCTCCTGTGTTTAATGCAGGCTGTGTGTGATGCAGGCTGTGTTTAATGCAGGCTGTGTTTAATGCAGGCTGTGTGTGATGCAGGCTGTGTTTAATGCAGGTTGTGTGTGATGCTGGCTGGGTGTGATGCAGGCTGTGTTTAATGCAGGCTGTGTTTAATGCAGGCTGTGTGAGATGCAGGCTGTGTGTGATGCAGGCTGTGTGTGATGAAGGCTGTGTTTAATGCAGGCTGTGTGAGATGCAGGCTGTGTTTAATGCAGGCTGTGTGAGATGCAGGCTGTGTGAGATGCAGGCTGTGTGAGATGCAGGCTGTGTGAGATGCAGGCTGTGTGAGATGCAGGCTGTGTGTGATGCAGGCTGTATTTAATGCAGGCTGTGTGAGATGCAGGCTGTGTTTAATGCAGGCTGTGTGAGATGCAGGCTGTGTTTAATGCAGGCTGTGTGAGATGCAGGCTATGTGAGATGCAGGCTGTGTGAGATGCAGGCTGTGTTTAATGCAGGCGGTGTGAGATGCAGGCTGTGTTTAATGCAGGCTGTGTTAAATGCAGGCTGTGTGTGATGCTGGCTGGGTGTGATGCAGGCTGTGTTTAATGCAGGCTGTGTGTGATGCAGGCTGTGTTTAATGAAGGCTGTGTGAGATGCAGGCTGTGTGAGATGCAGGCTGTGTGAGAAGCAGGCTGTGTGTGATGCAGGCTGTGTTTAATGCAGGCTGTGTGAGATGCAGGCTGTGTTTAATGCAGGCTGTGTGAGATGCAGGCTGTGTTTAATGCAGGCTGTGTGAGATGCAGGCTGTGTGAGATGCAGGCTATGTGAGATGCAGGCTGTGTGTGATGCAGGCTGTGTGGGATGCAGGCTGTGTGAGATGCAGGCTGTGTGAGATGCAGGCTGTGTGAGATGCAGGCTGTGTGTGATGCAGGCTGTGTGTGATGCAGGCTGTGTGAGATGCAGGCTGTGTTTAATGCAGGCTGTGTGTGATGCAGGCTGTGTGTGTTGCAGGCTGTGTGTGATGCAGGCTGTGTTTAATGCAGGCTGTGTGAGATGCAGGCTGTGTGTGATGCAGGCTGTGTTTAATGCAGGCTGTGTTTAATGCAGGCTGTGTGTGATGCAGGCTGAGATGCAGGCTGTGTTTAATGCAGGCTGTGTGTGATGCAGGATTTGAGATGCAGGCTGTGTTTAATGCAGGCTGTGTGTGATGCAGGCTGTGTGAGATGCAGGCTGTGTTTAATGCAGGCTGTGTGTGATGCAGGCTTTGTGTGATGCAGGATGTGTGTGATGCAGGCTGTGTGAGACGCAGGATGTGTGTGATGAAGGCTGTGTGAGATGCAGGCTGTGTTTAATGCAGGCTGTGTTAAATGCAGGCTGTGTGTGATGCTGGCTGGGTGTGATGCCGGCTGTGTTTATTGCAGGCTGTGTGTGATGCAGGCTGTGTTTAATGCAGGCTGTGTGAGATGCAGGCTGTGTGAGATGCAGGCTGTGTGTGATGCAGGCTGTGTTTAATGCAGGCTGTGTGAGATGCAGGCTGTGTTTAATGCAGGCTGTGTGAGATGCAGGCTGTGTTTAATGCAGGCTGTGTGAGATGCAGGCTATGTGAGATGCAGGCTGTGTGAGATGCAGGCTGTGTGAGATGCAGGCTGTGTTTAATGCAGGCTGTGTTAAATGCAGGCTGTGTGTGATGCTGGCTGGGTGTGATGCAGGCTGTGTTTAATGCAGGCTGTGTGTGATGCAGGCTGTGTTTAATGCAGGCTGTGTGAGATGCAGGCTGTGTGAGATGCAGGCTGTGTGAGATGCAGGCTGTGTGTGATGCAGGCTGTGTTTAATGCAGGCTGTGTGAGATGCAGGCTGTGTTTAATGCAGGCTGTGTGAGATGCAGGCTGTGTTTAATGCAGGCTGTGTGAGATGCAGGCTATGTGAGATGCAGGCTGTGTGAGATGCAGGCTGTGTTTAATGCAGGCGGTGTGAGATGCAGGCTGTGTTTAATGCAGGCTGTGTTAAATGCAGGCTGTGTGTGATGCTGGCTGGTTGTGATGCAGGCTGTGTTTAATGCAGACTGTGTGTGATGCAGGCTGTGTTTAATGCAGGCTGTGTGAGATGCAGGCTGGTTGTGATGCAGGCTGTGTTTAATGCAGGCTGTGTGTGAAGCAGGCTGTGTTTAATGCAGGCTGTGTGAGATGCAGGCTGTGTGTGATGCAGGCTGTGTTTAATGCAGGCTGTGTTTAATGCAGGCTGTGTGTGATGCAGGCTGTGTGAGGTGCAGGCTGTGTTTAATGCAGGCTGTGTGTGAGATGCAGGATGTGTGAGATGCAGGCTGTGTTTAATGCAGGCTGTGTGTGATGCAGGCTGTGTCTGATGCAGGCTGTGTGAGATGCAGGCTGTGTTTAATGCAGGCTGTGTGTGATGCAGGCTGTGTGTGATGCAGGCTGTGTGTGATGCAGGCTGTGTGTGATGCAGGCTGTGTTTAATGCAGGCTGTGTTTAATGCAGGCTGTGTGTGATGCAGGCTGTGTTTAATGCAGGCTGTGTGTGATGCAGGATGTGTGAGATGCAGGCTGTGTTTAATGCAGGCTGTGTGAGATGCAGGCTGTGTGTGATGCAGGCTGTGTTTAATGCAGGCTGTGTTTAATGCAGGCTGTGTGTGATGCAGGCTGTGTGAGATGCAGGCTGTGTTTAATGCAGGCTGTGTGTGATGCAGGATGTGTGAGATGCAGGCTGTGTGTGAAGCAGGCTGTGTTTAATGCAGGCTGTGTGAGATGCAGGCTGTGTGTGATGCAGGCTGTGTTTAATGCAGGCTGTGTTTAATGCAGGCTGTGTGTGATGCAGGCTGTGTGAGTTGCAGGCTGTGTTTAATGCAGGCTGTGTGTGAGATGCAGGATGTGTGAGATGCAGGCTGTGTTTAATGCAGGCTGTGTGTGATGCAGGCTGTGTCTGATGCAGGCTGTGTGAGATGCAGGCTGTGTTTAATGCAGGCTGTGTGTGATGCAGGCTGTGTGTGATGCAGGCTGTGTGTGATGCAGGCTGTGTTTAATGCAGGCTGTGTTTAATGCAGGCTGTGTGTGATGCAGGCTGTGTTTAATGCAGGCTGTGTTTAATGCAGGCTGTGTGTGATGCAGGATGTGTGAGATGCAGGCTGTGTTTAATGCAGGCTGTGTGAGATGCAGGCTGTGTGTGATGCAGGCTGTGTTTAATGCAGGCTGTGTTTAATGCAGGCTGTGTGTGATGCAGGCTGTGTGGGATGCAGGCTGTGTTTAATGCAGGCTGTGTGTGATGCAGGATGTGTGAGATGCAGGCTGTGTTTAATGCAGGCTGTGTGTGATGCAGGCTGTGTGTGATGCAGGATGTGTGTGATGCAGGCTGTGTGAGACGCAGGATGTGTGTGATGCAGGCTGTGTGAGATGCAGGCTGTGTTTAATGCAGGCTGTGTTAAATGCAGGCTGTGTGTGATGCTGGCTGGGTGTGATGCAGGCTGTGTTTAATGCAGGCTGTGTGTGATGCAGGCTGTGTTTAATGCAGGCTGTGTGAGATGCAGGCTGTGTGAGATGCAGGCTGTGTGAGATGCAGGCTGTGTGTGATGCAGGCTGTGTTTAATGCAGGCTGTGTGTGATGCAGGCTGTGTCTGATGCAGGCTGTGTGAGATGCAGGCTGTGTTTAATGCAGGCTGTGTGAGATGCAGGCTATGTGAGATGCAGGCTGTGTGAGATGCAGGCTGTGTTTAATGCAGGCGGTGTGAGATGCAGGCTGTGTTTAATGCAGGCTGTGTTAAATGCAGGCTGTGTGTGATGCTGGCTGGTTGTGATGCAGGCTGTGTTTAATGCAGACTGTGTGTGATGCAGGCTGTGTTTAATGCAGGCTGTGTGAGATGCAGGCTGTGTGTGATGCAGGCTGTGTTTAATGCAGGCTGTGTGAGATGCAGGCTGTGTGTGATGCAGGCTGTGTTTAATGCAGGCTGTGTTTAATGCAGGCTGTGTGTGATGCAGGCTGTGTGAGATGCAGGCTGTGTTTAATGCAGGCTGTGTGTGAGATGCAGGATGTGTGAGATGCAGGCTGTGTTTAATGCAGGCTGTGTGTGATGCAGGCTGTGTCTGATGCAGGCTGTGTGAGATGCAGGCTGTGTTTAATGCAGGCTGTGTGTGATGCAGGCTGTGTGTGATGCAGGCTGTGTGTGATGCAGGCTGTGTGTGATGCAGGCTGTGTTTAATGCAGGCTGTGTTTAATGCAGGCTGTGTGTGATGCGGGCTGTGTTTAATGCAGGCTGTGTTTAATGCAGGCTGTGTGTGATGCAGGCTGTGTGAGATGCAGGCTGTGTTTAATGCAGGCTGTGTGCTGTGTGTGATGCAGGATTTGTGAGATGCAGGCTGTGTTTAATGCAGGCTGTGTGAGATGCAGGCTGTGTGTGATGCAGGCTGTGTTTAATGCAGGCTGTGTTTAATGCAGGCTGTGTGTGATGCAGGCTGTGTGAGATGCAGGCTGTGTTTAATGCAGGCGGTGTGAGATGCAGGCTGTGTTTAATGCAGGCTGTGTTAAATGCAGGCTGTGTGTGATGCTGGCTGGTTGTGATGCAGGCTGTGTTTAATGCAGACTGTGTGTGATGCAGGCTGTGTTTAATGCAGGCTGTGTGAGATGCAGGCTGGTTGTGATGCAGGCTGTGTTTAATGCAGGCCGTGTGTGATGCTGGCTGTGTTTAATGCAGGCTGTGTGAGATGCAGGCTGTGTGTGATGCAGGCTGTGTTTAATGCAGGCAGTGTTTAATGCAGGCTGTGTGTGATGCAGGCTGTGTGAGATGCAGGCTGTGTTTAATGCAGGCTGTGTGTGAGATGCAGGATGTGTGAGATGCAGGCTGTGTTTAATGCAGGCTGTGTGTGATGCAGGCTGTGTCTGATGCAGGCTGTGTGAGATGCAGGCTGTGTTTAATGCAGGCTGTGTGTGATGCAGGCTGTGTGTGATGCAGGCTGTGTGTGATGCAGGCTGTGTGTGATGCAGGCTGTGTTTAATGCAGGCTGTGTTTAATGCAGGCTGTGTGTGATGCAGGCTGTGTTTAATGCAGGCTGTGTTTAATGCAGGCTGTGTGTGATGCAGGCTGTGTGAGATGCAGGCTGTGTTTAATGCAGGCTGTGTGTGATGCAGGATGTGTGAGATGCAGGCTGTGTGTGATGCAGGCTGTGTGTGATGCAGGCTGTGTGTGATGCAGGCTGTGTGTGATGCAGGCTTGTGAGATGCAGGCTGTGTTTAATGCAGGCTGTGTGTGATGCAGGCTGTGTGTGATGCAGGCTGTGTGAGACGCAGGCTGTGTGAGACGTAGGCTGTGTTTAATGCAGACTGTGTGTGATGCAGGCTGTGTGTGATGCAGGCTGTGTGAGACGCAGGCTGTGTGAGACGTAGGCTGTGTTTAATGCAGACTGTGTGTGATGCAGGATGTGTGTGATGCAGGCTGTGTGAGACGCAGGATGTGTGTGATGCAGGCTGTGTGAGACGCAGGCTGTGTGTGCCAGGTGTGGCACGTCCTTCCCACTGCTGAACAGCTCAGTAGATCAGGTGCACTTCTGAGATAGACAATGGTAGCAAAATTATCCTGTGGGTGTCCTGTTTGACTCTCTTCAAGTTAACGTACCATAGCCACGTAAGCATGCTCGTACC
>NC_056433.1:85252827-85280327 GCF_018296145.1 Oncorhynchus tshawytscha
ACAAAAACAACAAACGGACCGTGAAAACCTACACAGCCTATCTGGTGAACAACAAACACAGAGACAGGAACAATCACCCACCAAACACTCAAAGAATATGGCTGCCTAAATATGGTTCCCAATCAGAGACAATGAGAATCACCTGCCTCTGATTGAGAACCGCCTCAGGCAACCATAGACTTTGCTAGAACACCCCACTAAGCCACAATCCCAAAACCTACGAAAAACCCCAACACACAAACACACCACAAAATAAACCCATGTCACACCCTGGCCTGACCAAATAAATAAAGAAAACACAAAATACTAAGACCAGGGCGTGACAACACTACTAAAACTACTGATACCAATACTATGGCTACTTCTACTAAAACCACTACTACCACTACCACCTCTACTACCACCACTACTAAGACTACTGCTACCACTACTACTACTAATACTACTGCAACCACTACTAATACTACTGCAACCACTACTAATACTACTGCTACCACCACTACTAATACTACTGCTACCACTACTACTACTATTACTACCACAACAACTACTAAAACCACGGCTACCACTACTACTACTACTACTACCACTACTACCACTATCACTACTACTACTACCACTACTAATGCTACTGCTACCACTACTACTACTCCTACTACTACTACTACCACTACTACCACTACTATTACTAGCACTATTACTACTTCTACTACTACTACCACTAGCACTGCTGCCACTAATACTACTACTACTACCACTACTATTGCTACCACTACGACTACTACCACTACCACAAATACTACTACTACCACTACTACTACTACAACCACTACTACTACTACTACCGTTACTACTACTACTACGACCGGTACAACTACGACTACTGCTGCTACAACCACTACCACTACTACTACTACTACAACTACCAATACAACTACCAATACTACTACCACAACCACTACCACTACCACTACTACCACTACTACAACTACTTCCACCACTACTACCACTACTACTACCACTAATACTACCATTACCACTATACTACCACTACCACTTCTACCACTACTACTACCACTACTACCATTACCACTACTACCTCTACCACTACTAATACCACTACTACTACTACCACCACTACTACTCCTACTACTACTACCATTACTACTACTTATACTACTGCTACCACTACTAATGCTACTGCTACCACTACTACTACTCGTACTACTGCTACTTCCACTACTACTACTACTAGTATTGCTATCACTAGCACTACTACCACTAGCACTACTACCATTACTACCACTACTACCACAACTACTACTATTACCACTACTACTACAACCACTACCACTACTATTACCGGTACTACTACTACTACTACTACTACAACCACTACCACTACTACTACCACTACCACTACTACCACTACCACTACTACTACTACCACTACTACAACTACTACTACTACCAGTACTACTACTACTACCACTACTACTACTACAACTACTACCACTACTACTACTACTACCACTACAACTACCACTACTACAACTACTACTACTACTACGACTAACACTACTACTGCTACCACTACTAATATTAGTGCTACCACTACCACTACTTCTGCTACTACTACTTCTACCACTACTACTACCACTTCCACCACTACTGAAACTACTGCTACCACTACTGCTACTACTACTAAAACTACTACTACTACTACTACTACTATTACTACCACTACTACTACCACTACTACTGGTACCACTACTACTACTACGACTACTACTACTACCACTACCACTACTACTACCACTTCCACCACTACTGAAACTACTGCTACCACTACTGCTACTACTACTAAAACTACTACTACTACTACTACTATTACTACCACTACTACTGGTACCACTACTACTACTACCACTACTACTACCACTACTACTACCACTACTACTACCACTACTACTGGTACCACTACCACTACTACCACTACTACTACCACTACTACTACTACTACTACCACTACTACTACTACTACTATTACTACCACTACTACTACCACTACTACTACCACTACTACTGGTACCACTACTACTACTACCACTACTACTACCACTACTACTACCACTACTACTGGTACCACTACTACTACCACTACTACTACTACTACTATTACTACCACTACTACTACCACTACTACTACCACTACTACTGGTACCACTACTACTACTTGTTATTATAACAACAATAAAAATAATGTCTTTCATTTCTGTGATATTTTTCACTATGGTCTCAAAGCACCTTACATTGTATGAGGGTAACAGCTCAATGCTTCCCATTCTTTGTGTGGAGACTAGAGGTTATAATGGAAGACCAGTAGACATCTCTTCTCTTCTCTTCTTTCTCTTCTCTTCTTGGCAGGGAGATGGTAAAGGAGGGATCCCTAGACTCTGGGATTACCCTATTATTGAGGAGACGTTCCACTAAGCCCCAACACTGACACATATTCCTGTTCTATGGCCCCATTCACTTTGAAATATGTCTTGTCAGGCAGGCTTACCAAAATCTACATAATCCCCTTTTTTTTTCATCACAATTAAAGATACCAGTGAACAATAAAATTGCTTGCTTTCTGGTTTGTTTCATCTTGCTTTTGAGAGAAGGGGTATGAAAGTAGGTGCTGAGCCCCTTGCTAAAGGTTGGGCTCAAATTTGGATTCTGCATCGCAAAAGGCGACAACGGACAACAATATAATACAGTTACCATTGTCAACATGTAATACAGAGAGCATTGAGATCTGCGTCTCTTTGTCCACATTATGGAGGTTGTGAAATAGAACGGAATCCATATTGACACAGGAAGTTCCTCATGTCTTTTAGAAAAATTCCTAGGTACATGCTATCAATGAATAAAACAAAAACACATATTTATATATATATATATATATATCTTTTTTTTAAATAAAGTACATTTACTATGGTCATAAATTGGTGGTTAGTCATCATGAATGATAAACAAACCAAAAGACACACAAACAAAGACACACACGGAGTCATACAGTACTACCTGGTCCATTGAAACAGACTGACCTCTGAGCCAGCCAGTGTCAACTGATTACTCCTGACCTTGATAAGGTGACTATAACGTTGAAGCCCAAAGGTCTGCTTACTGCTGTTGGAGGGCCAGACAGAGACTTAGCATATCATTAATGCCTAATAACCCCGTGATTGTTTGTCAACACTTTATCCACTGTCTTTTCTTCATAATCTTCAGAGTGCCTGCAGGCCCTGCTATTCTCTGATAGCATCTTAAGCCCCTTGTTCCAATACCCTGGTCTGGCAGTAACTACACTGGCCACTTGCTCATTTACAAGCTGCAGATAAATGCACTGCAGTCCTTAATCTGTCTCTGGTTGGAGCTCCGCTTCAGTTAGGCCTGCAACACAGCACCGGGCCCACACCGGGCCCTCCATCTCCTCACCCCGGCCTCCTCCAACACAACACAGGGGCCTGTATTCACAACAGTGTCTCAGAGTAGGAGAGTTGCATGATGAGTTGTGCCTTTTTAGATCATAATAAATAAGATTATATGGGTAGTGAGGACCTGATTCTAGATCAGCATCCTTTGTCGGAGACTTGCGTGAAAACAGACCCTGGCCCAGTCCCTCCATGCCTTCCACAATACTATATGGTTAAATAAATATATGGTTAAATAAATATATGGTTAAATAAAGGTTAAATAAATATATGGTTAAATAAATATATGGTTAAATAAATACATAAAATAAATTAAATGTAGGGTGAGTCAACAATTTTTGTTTTACTTGCGCGCACACACACACACACACACACACACACACACACACACACACGCACACACGCACGCACGCGCACACACACAAAAATCAGTACCATGAGCAGCCAAATTATTGGACTATTGGACTATGATTGGATTATTATTATTTTTAAATTTTTTAAAAGTTTGCTTTCAGTGTCTTAAACTAAGCATATATATATATATATATATATATATATATATATATATATATATATATATATATATATATATATATATATACAGCCTAGTTGATTTGATGACGTTTAAATGTTTAAGTTGAAATGGTGCTGGAATACCAGAGGCAGTGCTCCTGTTGTCTTTGTGTTGACTTGTGGGTAACTCTGTGGTTCTAAAATCAGTAGTTGTTTAGTAAACTGTTGAAAACATTAACCTGCTTAACCACCCTGCAGGTCCTATACCTGTTGAAAACATTAACCTGCTTAACCACCCTGCAGGTCCTATACCTGTTGAAAACATTAACCTACTTAACCACCCTGCAGGTCCTATAACTGTTTGTTAACATGTAATGTTTTTTTAAATTTGACCTTTATTTAACTAGGCAAGTCAGTTAAGAACAAATTCTTATTTTCAATGACAGTCTAGGAACAGCGGGTTAACTGCCTGTTCAGGGGCAGAACGACAGATTTGTACCTTGTCAGCTCAGGGATTTGAACTTGCAACCTTTCAGTTACTAGTCCAACGCTCTAACCACTAGGCTACCCTGCCGCCGTTTGCTTTGTGGACTTCATCAGACAGATGTTGCTCTCCAGTTGTAATGAAACAAATGTTTGGCGTAGTTTAATTTATTCTGCCACTGTGTGACTGTTGTCTTTTCTGTTGTCAGCTTCATAGCACGGTGGTGGTATGAAGCACGGTGGCGGTATGAAGCACGGCGGCGGTATGAAGCACGGCGGCGGTAGCACGGCGGCGGTGTGAAGCACGGCGGCGGTGTGAAGCACGGCGGCGGTATGAAGCCTGGTGGCGGTATGAACAAATGGGTTATAGAGCAAAACAACACAGTTATAAGAACATAGGTTGTAATACGTGTTTTTTTTTAACTGGCTTGGCTTTAACTTTCTCTGTGATTTTTACCCACGTACCCGCTACAGTAGACAACAGATGGAGGCTAACTGTGAAAATGCTTACTTACGGGTCATTTTCCAACAATGTAGAGATATAGATTTTTAAAAACATGAGGAATAAATACACAGTGAATAACGAATACAAAATAAAGAGTAAAAATCTAATGTCTTTATACAGGGAGTAGAATATAATATGGCTATTTACAGGAAGTAGAAAATAACATGGATATATACAGGAAGTAGAAAATAACATGGCTATATACAGGAAGTAGAAAATAACATGGCTATATACAGGAAGTAGAAAATAACATGGATATATACAGGAAGTAGAAAATAACATGGCTATATACAGGAAGTAGAAAATAACATGGCTATATACAGGAAGTAGGAAATAACATGGCTATAGACAGGAAGTAGGAATTAACATGGCTATATACAGGAGAACCAGTGCCGAGACTGTACATATACAGTGCCTTCAGAAAGTTTTCACACCCCTTGACTTATTTCTTCATTCTGATGAATTTAAAATTCAATTTAGATTAATTTATTCACTGGCCCACACACAATACTCCATAACGTCAAAGTGGAATGTTGTTTTTCAAAATTTTTACTGATTTAAAAAGGAAAAGCTGAAATGTCTTGAGTCAATAAGTATTCAACCCCTTTCGTTATGGTAAGGAGCTTAAATAAGTTCAGGAGTAAAAATGTGCTTAACAAGTCACATAATAAGTTGCATGGACTCACTCTGTGTACAATAATAGTGTTTAACATGATTTTTGAACGACACATCATCTCTATACCGCACACGTACAATTATCTGTACGGTCCCTAAGTCAAGAGTGCATTTCAAACACAGATTCAACCACAAAAACCAGGAAGGTTGTCCTATGCCTCGCAAAGAAGGGCTCCTATTGGTAAAACAAATAACACATCTGACATTGAAGGACCCTTTGAGCATCAAATCAAATTTGTTTGTCACATACACGTGTTTAGCAGATGTTATTGTGGGTGTAGCGAAATGCTTGTGTTTCTAGCTCCAACAGTGCAGTGATATCTAACAAGTTCATAACAATACACAAAAATCTAAAGTAAAGGAATGGAATTAATAATGTAGAATCTCAATTCAATTCAACGGCTCAGACACAAGAGGCATGTGGCAGGGTTTACAGTCAATCACGGACTACAAGAAGAAATCCAGCCCAGTCACGGACCAGGATGTCTTGCTCCCAGGCAGACTAAATAACTTTTTGCCCGCTTTGAGGACAATACAGTGCCACTGACACGGCCTGCAACGAAAACATGCGGACTCTCCTTCACTGCAGCCGAGGTGAGTAAGACGTTTAAACGTGTTAACCCTCGCAAGGCTGCAGGCCCAGACGGCATCCCCAGCCGCGCCCTCAGAGCATGCGCAGACCAGCTGGCCGGTGTGTTTACGGACATATTCAATCAATCCCTATACCAGTCTGCTGTTCCCACATGCTTCAAGAGGGCCACCATTGTTCCTGTTCCCAAGAAAGCTAAGGTAACTGAGCTAAACGACTACCGCCCCACAGCACTCACTTCCGTCATCATGAAGTGCTTTGAGAGATTAGTCAAGGACCATATCACCTCCACCCTACCTGACACCCTAGACCCACTCCAATTTGCTTACCGCCCAAATAGGTCCACAGACGATGCAATCTCAACCACACTGGACACTGCCCTAACCCATCTGGACAAGAGGAATACCTATGTGAGAATGCTGTTCATCGACTACAGCTCGGCATTCAACACCATAGTACCCTCCAAGCTCGCCCTGTGCAACTGGGCACTGGACTTCCTGACGGGCCGCCCCAGGTGGTGAGGGGTAGGCAACAACATCTCCACCCCGCTGATCCTCAACACTGGGGCCCCACAAGGGTGCGTTCTGAGCCCTCTCCTGTACTCCCTGTTCACCCACGACTGCGTGGCCACGCACGCCTCCAACTCAATCATCAAGTTTGCGGACGACACAATAGTGGTAGGCTTGATTACCAACAACGACGAGACGGCCTACAGGGAGGAGGTGAGGGCCCGTCGGAGTGTGGTGTCAGGAAAATAACCTCACACTCAACGTCAACAAAACTAAGGAGATGATTGTGGACATCAGGAAACAGCAGAGGGAACACCCCCCCATCCACATCGATGGAACAGTAGTGGAGAGGGTAGCAAGTTTTAAGTTCCTCGGCATACACATCACAGACAAACTGAATTGGTCCACTCACACAGACAGCATCGTGAAGAAGGCGCAGCAGCGCCTCTTCAACCTCAGGAGGCTGAAGAAATTCGTCTTGTCACCAAAAGCACTCACAAACTTCTACAGATGCACAATCGAGAGCATCCTGGCGGGCTGTATCACCGCCTGGTACGGCAACTGCTCCGCCCACAACCGGAAGGCTCTCCAGAGGGTAGTGAGGTCTGCAAAATGCATCACCAGGGGCAAACTACCTGCCCTCCAGGACACCTACACCACCCGATGTTACAGGAAGGCCATAAAAATCATCAAGGACATCAACCACCCGAGCCACTGCCTGTTCACCCCGCTATCATCCAGAAGGCGAGGTCAGTACAGGTGCATCAAAGCTGGGACCGAGAGACTGAAAAACAGCTTCTATCTCAAGGCCATCAGACTGTTAAACAGCCACCACTAACATTGAGTGGCTGCTGCCAACACACTGACACTGACACTGACTCAACTCCAGCCACTTTAATAATGGGAATTGATGGGAAATGATGTAAATATATCACTAGCCACTTTAAACAATGCTACCTAATATAATGTTACTTACCCTACATTATTCATCTCATATGCATACGTATATACTGTACTCTATATCATCGACTGCATCCTTATGTAATACATGTATCACTAGCCACTTTAACTATGCCACTTTGTTTACATACTCATCTCATATGTATATACTGTACTTGATACCATCTACTGTATCTTGCCTATGCTGCTCTGTACCATCACTCATTCATATATCCTTATGTACATATTCTTTATCCCCTTACACTGTGTATAAGACAGTAGTTTTGGAATTGTTAGTTAGATTACTTGTTGGTTATTACTGCATTGTCGGAACTAGAAGCACAAGCATTTCGCTACACTCGCATTAACATCTGCTAACCATGTGTATGTGACAAATAAAATTTGATTTGATTTGATATAAATATTTAGGCGAGCAATGTCAGAGAGGCATAGACTAAGATACAGTAGAATAGTATAGAATATAGTATTTACATATGAAATGATTAATGGAAAATATGTAAACATTATTAAAGTGACTAGTGCTACATTATTAAAGTGGCCAGTGATGCTTTCAAGTCTATATAGGGCAGCAGCCTCTAATGTGCTAGTGATGGCTATTTAACAGTCTGATGGCCTTGAGATAGAAGGTGTTTTTGGATGATAGCGGGGTGAACAGGCAGTGGCTCGGGTGGTTGTTGTCCTTGATGGTCTTCTTGGCCTTCCTGTGACATCGGGTGGTGTAGGTGTCCTGGAGGGCAGGCAGTTTGCCCCTGGTGATGCGATGGGCAGACCACACCACCCTCAGGAGAGCCCTGCGGCCCTGAAGGCGCTGTTGCGCTTTCCACACTGTCTGACTGAGACAATTTCAGTTTGTCTGTGAATAGCCGGGCTGCTTTCACTTTCTAGACTGCGGTTCCGTCGATGTGAATAGGGGCTGCTCCCTCTGCTGTTTCCGGAAGTCCACGATCAGCTTCTTTGTTTTGTTGACGTTGGGTGAGAGGTTATTTTCCTGGCACCGCACTCCCAGGGCACTCACCTCCTCCCTGTAAGCTGTCTCGTCATTGTTGATAATCAGGCCTACTACAGTTGTGTCGTCTGCAAACTTGATGATTGAGTTGGAGGTGAGCGTGGTCACACAGTCATGGGTAAACAGGGAGTACAGGAGGGGGCTGAGCGCACCCTTGTGGGGCCCCTGTATTGAAGATTAGCAAAGTGGAGGTGTTGTTTACCACCTGGGTGCGATTCGTCAGGAAGTCCAGAACCCAGTTTCACAGGGCGGGGTTCAGACTCAGGGCCTCAAGCTTAATGGTGAGCTTGGAGGGTACTAAGGTGTTGAATGCTGAGCTATAGTCAATGACCAACATTCTTACATAGGTATTCCTCTTGTCCAGATGGGACAGGGCAGTGTGCAGTGCAATGGCGATTACATCGTCTGTGGATCTATTGGGGCGGTAAGCAAATTGAAGTGGGTCTAGGGTGTCAGGTAAGGTGGAGGTGATATGATCCTTGACTAGTTTCTTAAAGCACTTCATGATGACAGAAGTGAGTGCTACGGGGCGATAGTCATTTAGGTCAGTTACCTTTGCTTTCTTTGGTACGGGAAAAATGGTGGACATCTTGAAGCATGTGGGGACAGCAGACAGGGATAGGGAGAGATTGAATATGTCTGTAAACACTCCGGCCAGCTGCTTTGCGCATGCCCTGAGGTGCTAGGGATGCCGTCTGGGCCGTCAGCCTTGCGAGGGTTAACACGCTTAAATGTCTTACTCACATTGGCCACAGAGAAGGAGATCCCACAGTCCTTGGTAGCGAGCCGATTTGGTGGTACTGTGTTATCCTCATAACGGGCGAAGAAGTTGCTTAGCTTGTCCGGAAGCAAGACAAACGGGTTGGCGGGGAGGGCCTTGTTGGCATACCGGAAGTTGGTCTATTAGTGGTTGAATGTTTTAGTCGCGCGAGTACTACAGTCAATGTGTTGATAGAACTTTGGTCACGTTTTCAAAACATTTCTTTGATAAAATACGGCCTCGGGATATGTGGTTTCCAGTTTGTATAAAGTCCAGTGAAGTACTTTGAGGGCTGTTGTGGTATCAGCTTGAGGGGGAATATACACAGCTGTAACTATAACCAATGAGAATTTTCTTGAGAGTTAATACGGTCGACATTTGATTCGAAGTATTCTAGGTCCTGTGAACAAAAGCACTTGAATTCCTGTATGTTATCACAATCACACCATGAGTATTTAATCATGAAACGTAAACGTCCCTTCTTCTTCCCAGAGCAGTATATACTCCTGTCTGTGCGATGAACTGAGAACCCAACTGGCTGTAAGGATTTAGACAGTATATCCCGAGAGAGCCATGTTTCCGTGAAACAGAGTATGTTACAATCCCTGATGTCTCTCTGAAAGGAAATCCTCGCCCTGAGCTCGTCAACTTTATTTTCCAGACTGAACATTAGCGAGTAATATACTCGGAATAGTTAGGTGTTGTCTGCGCCTCATATGTCAGACTAGAAGAACACTCTCTGTACCTCTCCTCCGCCGGCTGTGTTTTGGGTCAGCCTTTGGAATCATTTAATTTGCCATGTGAGGATCTGATTTAGGAAAGTCGTATTCCTGATCGTAATGCTGGTAATGCTGGTGAGTTACCGAGAGTACAGAACTAAGCACACACCCCTGAGGGGCCCCTGTGTTGTTGGTCTGTACGGTGAATGTGTTGTTGCCTACCCTCACCACCTGGGGGTGGCCTGTGAGGAAGTCAGAATCCAGTTGCAGGGGAGGTGTTCAGTCCCAGGGACATTAGCTTAGTGATGATCCTCGAGGGCACTACTATGTTGAACTCCTGTAATCCATGGCTTCTGGTTGGGATATGTATGTACTTACGGTCACTGTGGGATGATGTTGTCGATGCGCTTATTAAATGAAGCCGGTGACTGATGTGGTAAACTCCTCAATGCCATTGGATAAATTCCAGAACATATTCCAGTCTGTGCTAGCAAAACAGTCCTGTAGCTAAGCAACCGCTTCATCGGACCACTACCGTTTTTGCTTGCAAGCAGGATTCAGGAGGATAGAGTTATGGTCAGATTTGCCAAATGGAGGGCGAGGGAGATCTTTGTATGCGTCTCTGTGTATGGAGTAAAGGTGGTCTAGAGTTTTTTCCCCCTCTAGTGGCACAGGTGACATGCTGGTAGAAATGAGGTAAAAAACGGATTTCAGTTTTCCTGCATTAAAATCACCGGCCACTCTGGATGAGCATTTTCTTGTTTGCTTTTGGCCATATACAGCTCGTTGAGTATGGACTTAGTGCAAGCATCAGTTTGTGGTGGTTATTAGACAGCTAGGAAAAATATAGATGAAAACTCTTTTTGGTAAATAGTTTGATCTACAGCTTATCATGAGATATTCTAACTCAGGCGAGCAGAACCTTGAGACTTCCTTAATACTAGAGATAGGCCACACCAGCTGTTGTTAACAAAGAGACACACACCCCCCCCCACCCTTGAGTTTACGAGACGCTGCCGTTCTGTCCTGCAGATGCATAGAAAAACACTGCTAGATTGACATTATCCATGTCCTCGTTTAGCCACGACTCTGTGAAACATAGGATATTACAGTTCATAAGGTCGTGTTGATAGGATAGTCTTGAACGGAGCTTGTCTAGTTTGTTCTCCAGTGATTGTACATTTAATAGAGTAGAGGCAGATTATTTGCTTGTTGCCTGTAGTTTCACCAGGGTGCCTCCCCATGTCGGCCTCTATATCGCCGCCTTTTACTCTTCCGGGTGTCTAGGATTAGAGCCTGGTCCCGGGTCAGCAGTATGTCCTGCGTGGCCTAGTCATTGAAGTAGAATTCTTCATCCAAATGCTGGTTAGTGATAACTGTTCTGATGTCCAGAAGCTTGTTTTCGGTCATAGGAAACGATTGCGGGAAACATTATGTACAAAAACAAGTTATGATCAGTGCAAAAAAACCCACAAAAAAACCCCACAAAATAGCACAATTGGTCGGGAGCCCGTAAAACTGCACCTGAACACATCCCAACACTATTCTGTGTCGAGTGACATGGCTGAGAGAAGGAATAGAGGGAGAGGAGGTGAGGGAGGAGAGTAGGATGTACCCAAACCCTCCATCAGGCAGAAAAAAGCCACATGACTCACTTCTGTGTGAACACTATGCCCTCTGTTGTCAGGGAAACTCTCTTAGAGAGAACTCCACAGTAGCTCACCTAACGTCTTAGAGAAAACTGTACTCACCGTACACCCACCTAACGTCTTAGTGAATGCTGTACTCACCGTAGCTCACCTAACGTCTTAGAGAATGCTGTACCCACCGTAGCTCACCTAACGTCTTAGAGAATGCTGGTCTCACCGTACACCCACCTAACGTCTTAGTGAATGGTGTACTCACCGTACACCCACCTAATGTCTTAGAGAATGCTGGACTCACCGTAGCTCACCTAACGTCTTAGAGAATGCTGGACTTACCGTAGCTCACCTAACGTCTTAGAGAATGCTGGACTCACTGTAGCTCACCTAACGTCTTAGAGAATGCTGGACTCACCGTAGCTCACCTAACGTCTTATTGAATTCTGGACTCACTGTAGCTCACCTAACGTCTTAGAGAATGCTGTACTCACCGTAGCTCACCTAACGTCTTAGAGAATGCTGAACTCACCGTAGCTCATCTAAAGTCTTAGTGAATGCTGTACTCACCGTAGCTCACCTAACGTCTTAGAGAATGCTGGACTCACCGTAGCTCATCTAAAGTCTTAGTGAATGCTGAACTCACCGTAGCTCATCTAAAGTCTTAGTGAATGCTGTACTCACCGTAGCTCACCTAACGTCTTAGAGAATGCTGGTCTCACCGTAGATCACCTAACGTCTTAGAGAATGCTGGTCTCACCGTAGCTCACCTAACGTCTTAGAGAATGCTGGTCTCACCGTAGCTCACCTAACATCTTATTGAATTCTGGACTCACTGTAGCTCACCTAACGTCTTAGTGAATGCTGGACTCACCGTAGCTCACCTAACGTCTTAGAGAATGCTGGTGTCACCGTAGCACACCTAACATCTTAGAGAATGCTGGTCTCACCGTAGCTCACCTAACGTCTTAGAGAATGCTGGTCTCACTGTAGCTCACCTAAAGTCTTAGAGAATGCTGTACTCACCGTAGTTCACCTAACGCCAGTGAATGCTGTACTCACCGTAGCTCACCTAACGTCTTAGAGAATGCTGGACTCACCGTAGCTCATCTAAAGTCTTAGAGAATGCTGGTCTCACCGTAGCTCACCTAACGTCTTAGAGAATGCTGGTCTCACCGTAGCTCACCTAACGTCTTAGAGAATGCTGGAATGCTCACCTAACATCTTATTGAATTCTGGACTCACTGTAGCTCACCTAACGTCTTAGTGAATGCATGGACTCTCCGTAGCTCACCTAACGTCTTAGAGAATGCTGGTCTCACCGTAGCTCACCTAACATCTTAGAGAATGCTGGTCTCACCGTAGTTCACCTAACGCCAGTGAATGCTGTACTCACCGTAGCTCACCTAACGTCTTAGAGAATGCTGGACTCACCGTAGCTCACCTAACATATTAGAAATGCTGGACTTAGCTCACCTAACATCTTAGAGAATGCTGGACTCACCATAGCTCACCTAACGTCTTAGAGAATGATGGTCTCACCGTAGCTCACCTAACGTCTTAAAGAATGCTGGTCTCACTGTAGCTCACCTAACGTCTTATTGAATTCTGGACTCACTGTAGCTCACCTAACGTCTTAGAGAATGCTGGTGTCTTAGCACACCTAACATCTTAGAGAATGCTGGTCTCACCGTAGCTCACCTAACGTCTTAGAGAATGCTGGTCTCACTGTAGCTCACCTAAAGTCTTAGAGAATGCTGTACTCACCGTAGTTCACCTAACGCCAGTGAATGCTGTACTCACCGTAGCTCACCTAACGTCTTAGAGAATGCTGGACTCACCGTAGCTCATCTAAAGTCTTAGAGAATGCTGGTCTCACCGTAGCTCACCTAACGTCTTAGAGAATGCTGGTCTCACCGTAGCTCACCTAACGTCTTAGAGAATGCTGGTCTCACCGTAGCTCACCTAACATCTTATTGAATTCTGGACTCACTGTAGCTCACCTAACGTCTTAGTGAATGCATGGACTCTCCGTAGCTCACCTAACGTCTTAGAGAATGCTGGTCTCACCGTAGCTCACCTAACATCTTAGAGAATGCTGGTCTCACCGTAGTTCACCTAACGCCAGTGAATGCTGTACTCACCGTAGCTCACCTAACGTCTTAGAGAATGCTGGTCTCACCGTAGCTCACTTAACGTCTTAGAGAATGCTGGACTCACCGTAGCTCACCTAACGTCTTAGAGAATGCTGGACTCACCGTAGCTCACCTAACATATTAGAGAATGCTGGACTCACCGTAGCTCACCTAACATCTTAGAGAATGCTGGACTCACCATAGCTCACCTAACGTCTTAGAGAATGATGGTCTCACCGTAGCTCACCTAACGTCTTAAAGAATGCTGGTCTCACTGTAGCTCACCTAACGTCTTATTGAATTCTGGACTCACTGTAGCTCACCTAACGTCTTAGAGAATGCTGTACTCACCGTAGCTCACCTAACGTATTAGAGAATGCTGAACTCACCGTAGCTCATCTAAAGTCTTAGTGAATGCTGTACTCACCGTAGCTCACCTAACGTCTTAGAGAATGCTGGACTCACCGTAGCTCATCTAAAGTCTTAGTGAATGCTGTACTCACCGTAGCTCACCTAACGTCTTAGAGAATGCTGGACTCACCGTAGCTCACCTAACGTCTTCGTGAATGCTGTACTCACCGTAGCTCACCTAACGTCTTAGTGAATGCTGTACTCACCGTAGCTCACCTAACGCCAGAGAATGCTGAACTCACCGTAGCTCATCTAAAGTCTTAGTGAATGCTGTACTCACCGTAGCTCACCTAACGTCTTAGAGAATGCTGGACTCACCGTAGCTCATCTAAAGTCTTAGTGAATGCTGTACACACCGTAGCTCACCTAACGTCTTAGTGAATGCTGTACTCACCGTAGCTCACCTAACGTCTTAGTGAATGCTGTACTCACCGTAGCTCACCTAACGCCTTAGAGAATGCTGGACTCACTGTAGCTCACCTAACATCTTAGAGAATGCTGTACTCACCGTACACCCACCTAACGTCTTAGAGAATGCTGGACTCACCGTAGCTCACCTAGCTAAAGTGATCCAGTCATTCACCATTGCACACAGAGTACCGTCTATCGTAATTTCCTGTGACATGTGGCTCCGCCTCCAGTGAGTTGTAACTGATATTACAACCAGTCACCACTGAGGCTGGAACTAGTGAGTCATGACAAAAAGAACATTAGAATCACTATTTATGTTTTCCAGATATCAAACAATAGATACTGATGATCTGAGCTCAAAGGATTTGGAGCTGTCAAAAACACAACAAAAATAGGCTACTTCTGGCAGAACCTCTTAAAAACCCTTTGAAATATGTGAAACACTTACACGGGCTCATTAAAGCTCAAGCTATCCACTCTATTCTCCGTTGGGTTTGAGTAAGACAATATCCCATTAAAAACTGTTTTCTCATCCTCCATTCAGTTGAATTGGTACTGAAGTGTCAGTGTTTTTCTCTGGATTAAAGTCTGATAGCACTTGAAGGGAGAAAGAATACCGTCCTTTGAAGACTTTTGAATACGTAACACACAATGAGAAGACAGAGGGAGAGAGATAGAGAAAGAGAGAGAGAAGGGGGAGGGAGAGAGATAGAGAAAGAGAGAGAGAAGGGGGAGGGAGAGAGATAGAGAAAAGAGAGAAAAGGGGGAGGGAGAGAGATAGAGAAAGAGAGAGATAAGGGGGAGGGAGGGAGAAAGAGAAAGAGAGAGGGAGAGAGAAGGGGAGGGAGGGAGAAAGAGAAAGAGAGAGGGAGAGAGAAGGGGAGGGAGGGAGAAAGAGAAAGAGAGATGGAGAGAGAGAGAGAGAAGGGGGAGGGAGAGAGATAGAGAAAGAGAGAGAGAAGGGGGAGGGAGAGAGATAGAGAAAGAGAGAGAAAAGGGGGAGGGAGAGAGATAGAGAAAGAGAGAGGGAGAGAGAAGGGGAGGGAGGGAGAAAGAGAAAGAGAGATGGAGAGAGAAGGGGGAGGGAGAGAGATAGAGAAAGAGAGAGGGAGAGAGAAGGGGAGGGAGGGAGAAAGAGAAAGAGAGATGGAGAGAGAAGGGGGAGGGAGAGAGATAGAGAAAGAGAGATGGAGAGAGAAGGGGGAGGGAGAAAGAGAAAGAGAGAGGGAGAGAGAAGGGGGAGGGAGAGAGAGAGAAAGAGAAAGAGAGAGAGAAGGGGGAGGGAGAGTGATAGAGAAAGAGAGAGAAAAGGGGGAGGGAAAGAGATAGAGAAAGAGAGAGAGAAGGGTGAGGGAGAGAGATAGAGAAAGAGAGAGAAAAGGGGAGGGAGAGAGATAGAGAAAGAGAGAGAGAAGGGGAGGGAGAGAGATAGAGAAAGAGAGAGAGAAGGGGGAGGGAGATAGATAGAGAAAGAGAGAGGGAGAGAGAAGGGGGAGGGAGAGAGATAGAGAAAGAGAGAGGGAGAGAGAGCCCCAGGACAGCAACACAATTAGACCCAACCAAATCATGAGAAAACAAAAATATAATTACTTGACACATTGGAAAGAATTGACTATAAAACAGAGCAAACTAGAATGCTATTTGGCCCTAAACAGAGAGTGCACAGTGGCAGAATACCTGACCATTGTGACTGACCCAAACTTAAAGAGAGCTTTGACTATGTACAGACTCAGTGAGCATAGCCTTGCTATTGAGAAAGGCTGCCGTAGGCAGACCTGGCTCTAAAGAGAAGACAGGCTATGTGCTCACTGCCCACAAAATGAGGTGGAAACTGAGCTGCACTTCCTAACCTCCTTCCAAGTGTATGACCATATTAGAGACACATATTTCCCTCAGATTTCACAGATCCACAAAGAATTCAAAAACAAACCCAAACTCCCATATCTACTGGGTGAAATACCACAGTGTGACATCACAGCAGCAAGATTTGTGACCTGTTGCCACAAGAAAAGGGCAACCTGTGAAGAACGGACACTATTGTAAATATAACCCATATTTATGTTTATTTATTTTCCCTTTTGTACTTTAACTATTTGCACATTGCGACAACACTGTATATAGACATTATATTACATTTGAAATGTCTTTATTATTTTGGAACTTCTGTGAGTGTAATGTTTACTGTAAATTTATATTGTTTATTTCACTTTTGTTTATTATCTATTTCCCTTGCTTTAGCGCCCTTAACCAACAATGCAGTTCTAAGAAGAATAAGTGTTAAGTAAAAATAAAAATGACAAATAATTAAAGATAAAGACAGAGGGGGAAGAGAAGGGGACGAGGGAGGGAGATAGAGAAAGACAGAGGGTTAGAGAGGGGCAGGGAAGGAGATACTGAAAGTGAGAGGGAGAGAGATAAATAAAGAAATAGAGGCAGAAGTGGACAACAGAGGTTTCTAATGCACTATACTGCCTGTGTATATTGTACTGCCTATAATTTATTTAACTAGGCAATTAACTGCCTTGTTCAGGGGCAGAACGACAGATATTCACCTTTTCAGCTCGCGGATTTGATCTTGCAACCTTTCGGGTACTAGTCCAACGCTCTAACCACTAGGCTACCTGCCGCCCTGTAATCTACTGCCTGTGTGTAATCTACTGCCTGTGTGTAATGTACAGCCTGTGTGTAATCTACTGCCTGTGTGTAATCTACTGCCTGTGTGTAATCTACTGCCTGTGTGTAATCTACTGCCTGTGTGTAATGTACTGCCTGTGTGTAATGTACTGCCTGTGTGTAATGTACTGCCTGTGTGTAATCTACTGCCTGTGTGTAATGTACTGCCTGTGTGTAATGAATGGCAAGATGGCGCCGACAATCAACTTAGCAGTATTTCATTTTTTTTGTGTGTAATTTCTTACATTATTAGCCCAGAACGTTTTTTTGTGTTAGTACATACAGCCGGAAATAACTTTTGGATATCAGAGCGGCGGTAACCCCATCAGCATTACGACCAGGAATACAACTTTCACGAATTGGATACTTTGTTCGTACCCCCAAGGGCAGTTGAACTTATCCCAGAGGCTGCTCCAAGACGCCACCGGCTGAGAAGAGGTATTCGGAGTGGACTTCTAGTCCGACTCAGGAGGCGTCCACTGCTTCCAAGAATATTACTCGCTAATGTTCAGTCTCTGGACAATAAAGTAGACAAGCTCAGGGCGAGGATCTCCTTCCAGAGAGACATCAGGGACTGTAACATACTCTGTTTCACCCGAATCATGGCTCTTTCCGGATATACTGTCCCTGTCCATACAGCCAGTTGGGTTCTCAGTACATCACGCAGACAGGAATAAAGAACTCTCTGGAAAAAGAAAGGCGGGGGTGCATGTCTCATGATTAACTACTCATGGTGTGATTGTGGTAACGTACAGGAATTCAAGTCCTTTTGTTCGGCCGACATACACCACAATCGAATGCTGACTGTATTACCTTCCAAAAGAATTATCTTCGGTTATAGTCACAGCCGTGTATATTCCCCCTCAAGCCGATACCACGACGGTCCTCAAGGAACTACTCTGGACTTTGTGCAAACTGGAAACCACAAATCCTGAGGCCGCATTTATTGTAGTTGGGGATTTCAACAAAGAAAATTTGAGGAAAACGCGACCAAAGTTTTATCAACACATTGACTGTAGTACTCAAGCTGCTAAAATGCTTGACCACAGTTACTCCCCGTTCCAGGATGCCAACAAGGCCCTCCCCCGCCCTCCCTTCGGCAAATCAGATCAAGACTCCATTTTCTCCCTTCCTATAGGCAGAAGTACCCTGCTTCAAGATGGTTTTGATCACGCAGACTGGGATAAATTCCAGGTAGCCACTGAGAATATCGTTGACGTATACACGGACACGGTGAGTGAGTTCATCAGAAAGTGTATAGGAGATGTTGTTCCCACTGTGACTATTAAAACCTATCCAAACCAGAAACCGTGGATCTATGGCAGCATTCAAGCAAAACTGAAAGCGTGAACCACCAAATTTAACCATGACTGGGAATATGGTTGAATACAAACAGGCAATCAAACAAGCAAAGCGTCAGTACAGAGACAAAGTGGAGTTGCAACTCAAAGGCTCAGACACAAGATGTATGTGACAGGGTCTACAGACAATCAGGGATTCCACAGGGAAAACCATCAGAATCGCAGACAATGACGTCTTGCTCCCGGACAAACTAAACACTTTCTTCGCCCCACTTTGAGGTTAACACAGTGCCACCGACGCAGCCCACTCCCAAGGACTGTGGGCTCTTGTTCTCCGTGGTCGATGTGAGTAAGACATTAAAGCGTGCTAACCCTCACAAGGCTGCCAGCCCAGACGGTGTCACACCTTGATCAGTTTCACCTGTCTTTGTGATTGCCTCCACCCCCATCCAGGTGTCAACCATCTTTCCCATTATCCCCAGTGTATTTATACCTGTGTTCTCTGTTTGTCTGTTGCCAGTTCGTCTTGTCATGTCAGGTCTTACCAGCGTTCTTTCCCGTCTTCCTGTTTTCTCAAGTTTCTGTTTCATAGTTTCCCCGGTTCTGACCATTCTGCCTGCCCTGACCCCGAGCCTGCCTGCCATTCTGCAACTTTCTGACTCTCCCCTGGATTACGAACCTCTGCCGGCCCTTGACCTGTCTTTTGCCTGCCCCTTGTTTGGGTTAATAAACATTTGTGATTCTAGCTGTCTGCATCTGGGTCTTATCCTGAGTTCTGATAGACAGCATTCCTAGCCGCGTCCTCAGAGCATGCGCAGACCAGCTGGCTGGAGTGTTTAAGGACATATTCCTTAAATTCCTACCTGTGTGTAATGTACTGTGTGTGTGTCATGTACTGCCTGTTTGTAATGCTGTGTGTGAAGGATGAATTAGGAGACACATGTTGTGGGATGGTGATGCTGTGTGTATGAGGGTGTGTCTCTGTGTTGTGGTGATTGGGGTTGTATACTGGTGGTGGGATCTCCCCAGCCCAGACCAATGATGTTTATAAGAACCACCAGGGGTACAGGAGGAGGTAAGAGGAGAGCAGGGAGGAGGGAAGAAGGGAGGAAGAGGGGAGCAGGAGGAAGGAAGAAGGGAGGAGGAGGGGAGCAGGAGGAGGGGAGCTCGAGGAGGGGAGCAGATGGGAGTAGGGGAGCAGGCGAAGGAAGGAATCAGGGAGGAGGGGAGCAGGGAGGAGGGGAGCAGGTAGGAGGGGAGCAGTGGGGAGGAGGGGAGCAGAGAGGAGGGGAGCAAAGAGGAGGGGAGCAGTGGGGAGGAAGGAATCAGGGAGGAGGGGAGCAGGGAGGAGGGGAGCAGGTAGGAGGGGAGCAGGGAGGAGGGAGCAAAGAGGAGGGAGCAGGAGGAGGAGGGAGTGGAGCAGAGAGGAGGGGAGCAAAGAGGAGGGGAGCAGGAGTGGAGCAGAGAGGAGGGGAGCAAAGACGAGGAGGGGAGCAGGGAGGAGGAAGGGAGCAAGGAGGAGGGGAGCAGGAGGATGACGAGAGCAGGGAGGAGGAGAGGAGCAGGGAGAACGTAGGAAAGGCTGCAGAGAGGAGGCAGGAGGAGGGCAGGGAGGAGGGGAGAACGGAGGCTGTAGTGATTTATGTGGTAGCATTGGGCTGATAAGGACGCTGCCTTCATTTAATGTCTTATCGCCAACCTTAAAGAAAGGCCACAATTTGCAGCATTCTTTAAAGCCCCAGATGCCACTAATCTCTGCAACCTTGCAGCCAATCTGTCTCTGTAAAAACTAAACATCACTCACTTGTCTAACTGAGGTAATAGGGCTCTTTCTGCCTCCGGCTTCGCCCTGGACGCTGTGGAGAATGACAAAGGAAAAATGTGTGTGTGAAGCGTTCTTCCGTACATCCATACACACAGCGGTTGTGTGTGTGTGAAGCGCTCTTTCCGTACAGCCGTACACACAGCGGTTGTGTGTGTGTGTGTGTGAGAGGACGTGACCTTGTCCAATGATCAGTCTGTTTAAAAGTGAGAATTCGATGAAGTAATATGCCTAAAACATGTTGCCTGAGAGCTAAAGTGAAGGCCTCGTTCACCTCATTCATACCTTCTTGTATCTTATCTGCACTTGTACCTGGTATTTGTAGACTAATGATGACATATTTCTTTGTGTTGGGAATTCACCACAAAACATTAGCAGCAGGTGTACCCACACCTAGCACAAAGTAAAACATTGAGGCCTAATTCAACTAATAAAAAGCTAACAAAGCTAACAAAAAACCCCAAAGCTAACAAAATCCATTGTCTATAATTGCATACATAGAAGTACAGAGATAACAGCTATATTAGCTATTGATTTGGATTTTTACAATTCAATTGAATTGTTTTTCTTCCTTACAGAATAGATTGCTGCTGCCTCCAATGGCAATAAGTTATATGACTGAACTTCACGGTCTGTAGCATCCCAAATGACATCCTAATGCCCTACGTAGTGCACTTGTCTTGACCAGGGCCAATAGGGAAGTATATAGGGTCTCATTTGGGACTCATATCATAATGTATTGAGAAGTCGTCTTGTTTGAGCCGACATGGTCGTCTCCAACCACTGTGTCAAGTGCCTCAGAACTGTTCTGGCTATAAAATGGAAAATCTGACAGACTCACCTCTCATAATCAATACTAGTCATCACCAATAATAATTACTCAGCGCAGCTCAGGACCTTCCATTGATTTTTTTTATATTTTTAAGGCCGTTGTTTGCATCAGCATCCTATCTGATTATTAAAGAATCTTTAAGGTGTTTGGCTGTGAAGTTGGGTGGGGATGGAGACCACAAGGCTGCAGTCGGAACGAGGAATGTCATTGCAAGGTCTGGGCAGTCGAGGGTATAATGATGTGTTGAACAGTAAGGGACCACTGACACACAGTGATCATAACTTTCACGATGTTGTGTCGTTGCTGTGACCTTTAGAACCCAGGAAAGTAACCGAGAAAGCCATTCACGACACGATGAAGTGAATGGTAGCTAGTCTACACTGCATGCTATAGATTCAGAATAAGATGGGAAATATTCAAAACAATTTTTTTTTTAAAAGCCACTTTGTCACAAACAAATCATCCATACAAGTAACTACACTCAAACAAACCAATTAAACTTTTCTTAAATACCGCTAAGAGTCTCTCAAACCCCCCCCCCTCCCTAAAAGCTGCTAACTAAATACATTCAGCCTGTACTAGCAGGTTAATCATACTCTAGCAATCCTTCCACTCTGTCATCTGACTTGCTGGTTAGCATAACGGAGTGCTATGATCCTGAAAATGCATTATTGGAATTCAAAGCATTTTTCTTTCTTTAAATGAAGTGCATATATTAACTTGCCTTATGCCTGGCTGTGTATTACAAGAGTAATTAGTCTAGGAATGGCAGCAGTGTATTTTTTTCCCTTCTAAAGTATTCATGAAGCTCAGTGATCTGACAAATGGAATTTTTCAGCACGACAGCATCTTGCATCTCATACCTGATTCCTCTCAGCAGATAATCCTGGTTAAATATCCCGCCTGGTTTATGCAGCCCAGGTGGGGGAGAGAGAGAGAGAGAGAGAGAGAGAGAGAGAGAGAGAGAGAGAGAGAGAGAGAGAGAGAGAGAGAGAACGAGAGAGACCCCCTAACGCTTTTTAAATGTAGCACACACACACACACACACACACACACACACACACACACACACACACACACCCCTCCTGACTAATCTACAGGGCCCTCCCTGTGTTTGGTTGAATTCCCTGTTACCTTTGTGTGTCTCATGGTAGTGTTGCTGCCTGCCGCACACCTCACACTGGCAGCGTCTGATTGTTTGGTGTTCCCATCTTTGTTATCATTTTCCATTGGGAATGTCCCATGAGTGATATGACATTTGGCAAGGGTTTTGTATGTGTGTTTATGTGTGTGTGTGTGTGTGTGTGTGTTTATGTGTGTGTGTGTGTGTGTTTATGTGTGTGTGTGTGTGTTTATGTGTGTGTGTGTTTATGTGTGTGTGTGTGTGTGTGTGTGTGTGTTTATGTGTGTGTGTGTTTTGTGTGTGTGTGTGTGTGTGTGTGTGTGTGTGTGTGTGTGTGTGTGTTTATGTGTGTGTGTGGGGTCGGGGTGGGGGGGTCTCTCTGGAGGCAGGGCCTTTTGGTCCGTTGGTCTACCCTGTGCACCCCATCCACTCAGACTGTCACCCCTCCTCCTCCTCCTCCTCCTCCTCCCTCTCTTTCTCTCTCACCGTCTCTTTTCCCAGCCTGCCTGCCTGCCAGACAGACAGACAGATTATATCTGCTGTGCATCTCCTGCTCAGGGCCTCTATCAGTCTCCAGAAACAGCCCCACGCTTCCACACAGCCCGCAAATTTACCGTCTGCCTCTCTGCCTTTAAGATAACGGGCCAATATCAGTGACTGAACATATTTTAATGTATGAAATGCAGCACGCGACATGCAGTCAAGCATTAGGTTTGTTTACCGGACTGTTCTTTCAACGCAGACTTTGACATCGTTCTCTGCTCATGGGTCCCTCATTGTACTATCTTTACTTCTTCTGTGGTTTTCTGGAGTAGAAACCAGCCTGTGGCTTGAATCAATTCATGTACTGTTTCTATTATGTCCAGTGCCTACTTGGACTGGTTCAGCAAGGGAAAGGAGACGCCAGATGTGTATATATATATATATATATATATATATATATATATATATATATATATATATATATATATATATATATATATATATATATATATATATATATATATATTTATTTTTATACATCTGGCGTCTCCTTTTCCCCTTGCATCTATTTGGGTTGAAACATTGTTGACTGATTTTTATTTATTTTATTTTTTATTTGCCAGGGATTTCTGACTTGTCAAATAGACGATACTCTCGCCATTGAATGTTGTTGTCAGCATCAGATATTGAATGATTGCCTATTTAGTACATAGGATATGGTTGTCAGTTTGGGCCCAACCGTGTTGTTGTTGTTGTTGTTGCTGTTGTTGTTGTTGTTGTTGTAACGATTGAAATGAGATCTTACATAATGCCATGTTGACTGACATAATAGTTAACTCTGTCTGTGGAGGACAAAACCCATCAAGAAGATGTACAACTACAGCCTGTGGATACTGTGTTGTAGGGAAGACGGTTGGGTAAACAATCAAAAGTTATTAACATTTTTAGAAGGTAGTTTAATTGCTGTATTTGTAGTTGTTGTAACATCGAGTAATACTTCAAACAACCGCCGACTACAATATGAAATGCTGCTTTTATCAAGCGTTGTGTGATTTCAACCTAAGCATAGATTGAACAGTATATTAATTTAAACGAACAATGTACTGTTTTACAAACATATACTATATATAAAAAGGCACATACATCATTCACGCAAACGACACACTTAAAAGAGGGTTCTTCAAGAGTTCTTTGGTAAAGGGAAATGGTTCTATGTGGAACCAGAAAGGTCTCTGCTGTCGTTATGACCCAAATAACCCGTATTTATACAGTAGATATCATTACGAGCCAAATACCCCTTATTTATACAGTAGATATAATTACGAGCCAAATGACCCTTATTTATACGTCCTGCTCCTGACTTTTGGTGAATGAGATGTGTCCTGCCTTGTGGTTAATGTGATGTGTCCTGCCTTGTGGTTAATGAGATGTGTCCTGCCTTTTGGTTAATGAGATGTGTCCTGCCTTTTGGTTAATGAGATGTGTCCTGCCTTTTGGTTAATGAGATGTGTCCTGCCTTTTGGTTAATGAGATGTGTCCTGCCTTTTGGTGAATGTGATGTGCCCTGCCTTTTGGTGAATGTGATGTGTCCTGCCTTTTGGTTAATGAGATGTGTCCTGCTCCTGACTTTTGGTGAATGTGATGTGTCCTGCCTTTTGGTTAATGAGATGTGTCCTGCCTTTTGGTTAATGAGATGTGTCCTGCCTTTTGGTTAATGAGATGTGTCCTGCCTTTTGGTTAATGTGATGTGTCCTGCCTTTTGGTTAATGAGATGTGTCCTGCCTTTTGGTTAATGAGATGTGTCCTGCCTTTTGGTTAATGAGATGTGTCCTGCCTTTTGGTGAATGAGATGTGTCCTGCCTTTTGGTGAATGTGATGTGTCCTGCCTTTTGGTTAATGAGATGTGTCCTGCCTTTTGGTTAATGAGATGTGTCCTGCCTTTTGGTTAATGAGATGTGTCCTGCCTTTTGGTTAATGAGATGTGTCCTGCCTTTTGGTTAATGAGATGTGTCCTGCCTTTTGGTGAATGAGATGTGTCCTGCCTTTTGGTTAATGAGATGTGTCCTGCTCCTGCCTTTTGGTTAAACCTTGCTCTCCTATTATCCTTATACCCTCTGGCCTTGTTTCTGTCCTGGTGCGTTTGTCCCCCCAAAACCCCAGAGCAAACTATAACCCCCCCCACACACACGCATGCAGATAACCCCCACACCACACAGAAAATGACATACACACACACACACACACACACACACACGCAGATAACCCCCACACCACACAGAAAATGACATACACACACACACACACACACACACACACTCAGACAGAGCGGAGGGGGAAGCATGCGGCACGCTGGTCATTACCATAACAAACGGGCGTGTTTCTGAAGATACACTTGTTCAGGACAGACAGGGGGCAAGGGGGGAGTGGGTTAGGCTGGGGTGGCCCCCCGCTCTATTTCAATAACAACAGCCAGACACAAGGCCCTGCTAGTCAGGCTTTGAATGAAACACTTGGGTTCTGATGGAGAGATAAGAGGAGGCAGATGGAAGAGGAAGGAAGGCAACTCCAATGACCTCTTGACCCTGTTTACTTTAGCGTCTTTCCCCGGCAAATATAAGACATAACTGACTAGCGATCACCGAGCATTTCGCTTACAACCTTGCAACCAATAACATCTGCTAAACACGTGTAAGTGTCCAATAACGTTTGATTTCTTTTTAATTTTGACACGAGCGTTTAAACCATCAACCAAGTGTGTTTATTTTCCTTATTAAGTACAAAATGGAACTGATTATTTATCTTTATTTAACTAGGCAAGTCAGTTAAGAACAAATTCTTATTTTCAATGACTGCCTAAGAACAGTGGGTTAACTGCCTGTTCAGGTGCAGAACGACAGATTTGTACCTTGTCAGGGATTCGAACTTGCAACCTTTCGGTTACTAGTCCAACACTCTAACCACTGGGCTACCCTGCCGCCCCGATGATTGATACGTACTTTGGATGGTGCCCTCGCTGACCGTGTCACCGCTTATAAATATCTGACCATCTGGACTGATGACAAGCTATCTTTCAAAAGACAACGTTGACGGGATAGTGAAGACATTGAGAATTTAGAAAGTCTTCTTCTATAGGAACAGCTCTTGTCTTTCATTAAATAGCAGAAAAGAAATCGTTCCGTCGACATGCATTCTGGTTATTGACTCCTATGGCAAAAAAAATTGTCTCTATGAATGCGGCTGCAACCGTATTGAAGCCGCCTGACACAGTGTATCGTAGCGCGTTACAGGCGATCGGTTTAGTACAAATCATTGCATTTTGTATCAGAAAGTAGGCTGGTCCTTTTTCGAAGACTCGTAGATCAATTCATTGCACTCTTCTTCTTTTTTTTTGTGTGTCTATTAAGCTCCATTGCATAAACTTACGCCTGACCTTACCTCACCCGGACGCAGGGATGGATTTTCTCTTGCATCTCTCATGTGGAAAGATCTCCAAAAAGTCATTAAAGTTGATGGAGTTGGTGCCTCTAGGGGCGATTCAGGAGGACGTTAGAGAGCCTTTTATTTGCTGAAGAATGGGTTTTGTATGATTTGTGTTTTGCTTTTCATGTACTGTGTTATTGATGTGTATATGTATAGTGTAAATGATGTGTATATACTAGATATGTATAGTCTATTTTATGTGTATATAGATATGTATAGTCAAATTTATGTGTATATAAATATGTATAGTGTAATTTATGTGTATATAGATATGTGTAGTGTGATTTATGTGTAGTGTAATTTATGTGTATTAGATATGTGTGTTCATGCAGGGTGTCTGTAAAATAGATGACTATAGCAAATTTATTATTTATGTGAACATAGATATGTGTTTATTTATGTGTAGTGAACACCCTTTATGTGTATTACTATGTGTTCATGCAACACCCTTCAGTGTTTAAGAGATAACACCCTTCAAATGTTTATTATGGGACCGAACACCCTTCAGTGTTTATTATGGGGCCGAACACCTTTCAGTGTTTATTATGGGGCCGAACACCCTTCAGTGTTTATTATGGGACCTAACACCCTTCAGTGTTT
The DNA here is from genome assembly GCF_018296145.1 of Oncorhynchus tshawytscha. Classification (NCBI taxonomy): domain Eukaryota; kingdom Metazoa; phylum Chordata; class Actinopteri; order Salmoniformes; family Salmonidae; genus Oncorhynchus; species Oncorhynchus tshawytscha. The sequence continues at coordinate 85,279,940 of NC_056433.1, forward strand.
ATTATGGGGCTGAACACCCTTCAGTGTTTATTATGGGACCTAACACCCTTCAGTGTTTATTATGGGGCTGAACACCCTTCAGTGTTTATTATGGGGCCGAACACCTTTCAGTGTTTATTATGGGGCCGAACACCTTTCAGTGTTTACTATGGGCTCTAACAGCTTTCCCTTGGGAGGACTGAGTCAAGGGCTTTCCACATAAACAAACACATAGACTACCATCTAGACTACACACTGTTTACACAGGTAATCCCTAGTGTCAAATCTGTGTTCAAACTCCTGGCTCAAATATCCTCTATCTCCATGTTATTTATTTATATACATGAATAGAGAACACACTCTTAGATTCGGGATAGAGTTGTCCTAAACCTCAGCTTGATTTCCTGTG
>NC_056433.1:85285327-85292827 GCF_018296145.1 Oncorhynchus tshawytscha
CCTGATGCTGTGCTTGATGCTGTGCCTGATGCTGCTCCTGATGCTGCTCCTGATGCTTTGCTTGATGCTGTGCCTAATGCTGCTCCTGATGCTGTGCTTGATGCTGTGCCTGATGCTGTGCCTGATGCTGTGCCTGATGCTGCTCCTGATGCTTTGCTTGATGCTGTGCCTAATGCTGCTCCTGATGCTGTGCTTGATGCTGTGCCTGATGCTGTGCCTGATGCTGTGCCTGATGCTGCTCCTGATGCTTTGCTTGATGCTGTGCCTAATGCTGCTCCTGATGCTGTGCTTGATGCTGTGTCTAATGCTGCTCCTGATGCTGCTCCTGATGCTGTGCTTGATGCTGCTCCTGATGCTGCTCCTGATGTTGACGTGGGCGCGGGTATATCATGCTTCGTCCCAAATAGCACCCTTTTCTGAATAGTGTACTATCATTTGGGACACACAGTAAACTTGGTGTACTGAAAGGCTGTCCACCACTACCACCACACCTCACACCTCTCTGCTGCACAGGCCATACCACTCCCTTAGTCTCTCTGCTGCACAGGCCATACCACCCCCTTAGTATCTCTGCTGCACAGGCCGTACCACTCCCTTAGTCTCTCTGCTGCACAGGCCATGCCACTCCATTAGTCACTCTGCTGCACTGGCCATACCACTCCCTTAGTCACTCTGCTGCACAGGCCATACCACTCCCTTAGTCACTCTGCTGCACAGGCCATACCACTTCCTTAGTCACTCTGCTGCACAGGCCATACCACTCCCTTAGTCACTCTGCTGCACAGGCCATACCACTCCCTTAGTCACTCTGCTGCACAGGCCATACCATTCCATTAGTCACTCTGCTGCACAGGCCATACCACTCCATTAGTCACTCTGCTGCACAGGCCATACCACTCCCTTAGTCACTCTGCTGCACAGGCCATACCACTCCCCTAGTCACTCTGCTGCTCAGGCCATACCATTCCCTTAGTCACTCTGCTGCACAGGCCATACCACTCCCTTAGTCACTCTGCTGCACAGGTCATACCACTCCCTTAGAATCTCTGCTGCACAGGCCATACCACTCCCTTAGTCACTCTGCTGCACAGGCCATACCACTCCCTTAGTCACTCTGCTGCACAGGCCATACCACTCCTTAGTCACTCTGCTGCACAGGCCATACCACTCCCTTAGTCACTCTGCTGCATAGGCCATACCACTTCCTTAGTCACTCTGCTGCACATGCCATACCACTCCCTTAGTCACTCTGCTGGACAGGCCATACCACTCCATTAGTCACTCTGCTGCACAGGCCATACACCTCCCTTAGTCACTCTGCTGTACAGGTCATACCACTCCCTTAGTCACTCTGCTGCACAGGCCATACCACTTCCTTAGTCACTCTGCTGCACAGGCCATACCACTCCCTTAGTCACTCTGCTGCACAGGCCATACCACGTCCTTAGTCACTCTGCTGGACAGGCCATACCACTCCATTAGTCACTCTGCTGCACAGGCCATACACCTCCCTTAGTCACTCTGCTGTACAGGTCATACCACTCCCTTATAATCTCTGCTGCACAGGCCATACCACTCCCTTAGTCACTCTGCTGCACAGGCCATACCACTCACTTAGTCTCTCTGCTGCACAGGCCATACCACCCCCTTAGTATCTCTGCTGCACAGGCCATGCCACTCCCTTAGTCACTCTGCTGCACAGGCCATACCACTCCATTAGTCACTCTGCTGCACAGGCCATACCACTCCCTTAGTCACTCTGCTGCACAGGCCATACCACTCCCTTAGTCACTCTGCTGCACAGGCCATACCACTTCCTTAGTCACTCTGCTGCACAGGCCATACCACTTCCTTAGTCACTCTGCTGCACAGGCCATACCACTCCCTTAGTCACTCTTCTGCACAGGCCATACCACTTCCTTAGTCACTCTGCTGCACAGGCCATACCACTCCCTTAGTCACTCTGCTGCACAGGCCATACCACGTCCTTAGTCACTCTGCTGGACAGGCCATACCACTCCTTAGTCACTCTGCTGCACAGGCCATACCACTCCCTTAGTCACTCTGCTGCACAGGCCATACCACTCCATTAGTCACTCTGCTGCACAGGCCATACCACTCCATTAGTCACTCTGCTGCACAGGCCATACCACGTCCTTAGTCACTCTGCTGGACAGGTCATACCACTCCATTAGTCACTCTGCTGCACAGGCCATACACCTCCCTTAGTCACTCTGCTGTACAGGTCATACCACTCCCTTATAATCTCTGCTGCACAGGCCATACCACTCCCTTAGTCACTCTGCTGCACAGGCCATACCACTCACTTAGTCACTCTGCTGCACAGGCCATACCACTTCCTTAGTCACTCTGCTGCACAGGCCATACCACTCCCTTAGTCACTCTGCTGCACAGGCCATACCACTTCCTTAGTCACTCTGCTGCATAGGCCATACCACTTCCTTAGTCACTCTGCTGCACAGGCCATAGCACTCCCTTAGTCACTCTGCTGCACAGGCCATACCACTCCCTTAGAATCTCTGCTGCACAGGGCATACCACTCCCTTAGTCACTCTGCTGCACAGGCCATACCACTCCATTAGTCACTCTGCTGCACAGGCCATACCACTCCCTTAGTCACTCTGCTGCACAGGCCATACCACTCCATTAGCTGCAGGCCCAGTGCATTGGAAAATTAATACAGTGAGAGTTTGGCCCCAAAAAAGGTAATACCTCCACTGTGGAGGGACAAAGCATGTGCCACAGCATAGGTCTCAAAATGCCCCAGTTGCATAGTCCAATGATAAAGCCTCATCTCAGATTAATTTCAGCATTTCCTTGTATTGGAGAATATCACATTGGAGCCAGTAGTCTGGCCTGTTAAAATATCTCCTTATTGGAGCCAGTAGTCTGGCCTGTTAAAATATCTCCTCATTGGAGCCAGTAGTCTGGCCTGTTAAAATATCTCCTTATTGGAGCCAGTAGTCTGGCCTGTTTTTAAAATATCTCCTTATTGGAGCCAGTAGTCTGGCCTGTTAATATCCAGTTAGAGTCCATCTCCACTGCAGTAGGTGTCCTGACAGAGAGTACACTCTGGGATGGCTCTCTCTCTCTCTCTCTCTGAGTCTTTGAAGCCAGACATGGTTAAGAGGTGAAGGAGGAACTGGGCACGTCCACGTTCCAAATAGCCCCCTATTCTCTACGTACTGCACTACGATTGACCAGAGCCCTGTGGAACCATGTCAAAAGTAGTGCACTAAATAGGGAATAGGGTGCCATTTGGGATGCAGCCTCTCCATGGTGATGAATGACTTCCCTGATCCACAGCCGTCTATTTCCGTCCTTCTTAATCCAACCGGGATCAAAAGCCTGGCTTTCTTTCTCTCCCACCAGGAATGCCCACATCAAAGCCTGGCTCTCTCTCCCAACAGGAATGCCCACATCAAAGCCTGGCTCTCTCTCCCAACAGGAATTCCCACATCAAAGCCTGGCTCTCTCTCCCAACAGGAATTCCCACATCAAAGCCTGCCTCTCTCTCCCAACAGGAATCCGTCCTTCCCACATCAAAGCCTGGCTCTCTCTCCCAACAGGAATGCCCACATCAAAGCCTGGCTCTCTCTCCCAACAGGAATGCCCACATCAAAGCCTGGCTCTCTCTCCCAACAGGAATTCCCACAACAAATCTCCCCACATCAAAGCCTGGCTCTCTCTCCCAACAGGAATGCCCACATCAAAGCCTGGCTCTCTCTCCCACCAGGAATTCCCACATCAAAGCCTGGCTCTCTCTCCCAACAGGAATGCCCACATCAAAGCCTTGCTCTCTCTCCCACCAGGAATGCCCACATCAAAGCCTGGCTCTCTCTCCCACCAGGAATTCCCACATCAAAGCCTAGCTCTCTCTCCCAACAGGAATTCCCACATCAAAGCCTGGCTCTCTCTCCCAACAGGAATGCCCACATCAAAGCCTGGCTCTCTCTCCCAACAGGAATGCCCACATCAAAGCCTGGCTCTCTCTCCCAACAGGAATGCCCACATCAAAGCCTGGCTCTCTCTCCCAACAGGAATGCCCACATCAAAGCCTGGCTCTCTCTCCCACCAGGAATGCCCACATCAAAGCCTGGCTCTCTCTCCCAACAGGAATGCCCACATCAAAGCCTTGCTCTCTCTCCCACCAGGAATACCCACATCAAAGCCTGGCTCTCTCTCCCACCAGGAATTCCCACATCAAAGCCTGGCTCTCTCTCCCAACAGGAATTCCCATCACTTCCTACTTCCAGGACATGCAAATGATCAGGGCTTCCTCTCCTCCTCTCCTCCAGGACCCCCAACACCTGATTGAGGCGAGTCGACGCCATTTGCCACCATGCCAAGGGAATCACAAGGGACTCTCCAAGGAATACCATCCGATTGGGCCAAACTCTCCCCTCTCGCCCAGCAAATTTGCTTTGGCTTTTCTCTCTGGCATAGGAAGACAGCAGTGTCTCTCTTTCTCTATTCATTGACAGTTGGGTCTTGCTGTTGGAAGATTCCTGGCTGGACGGACCCTGTTTGGATTGGAAGCCATATTCAAACTGGGAGGAGGAGGAGGGTTGGTGGGGGATTTGGTTTGTACAAAAGAACAGACCAGGGAACCGTGTCAGTGTCTGTGTTCGTGTTCATTCAGGGTTTTTTTTGGGATGTTTTCTGTTACCTCAGACAGGATGGAGGGATGGGAGGAAGACGAGGAGGTGATGATGATTCTCCTCTGTTTCCCTGATCCCATTACAACGGCAGAAGTTCCAAGTTTACGTTGCCAGGCAAGTCTTTAATTCCTCAGGAACAAAAGACAGAACATGCAAGTGATTACCTAAAGCTAATATGATGGTCGTAATTAAAAAACCTAATTGAAAACAGGGTGGTTGGTAGAGTAAAAGAGTTAAAATTAGATCTTTGAGTTAAAATCTTCACACCATCACATTTTGAGATGAAGGAAAATCTAGATTAATGGTTATTCTCTGCGCTGTAGGTGTTTAGAGTCATAGAGAACATTACACTCAGGGATAAAGATGACACTGAAAACAGGGATAAAAATGAGACTGATCACAAGGATCAAGCTGAGAGTGAACATAGGCATAAAGTTGAGACTGAATGGACTGATCACAGGCATGACGTTTAGACTGATCACAAGGCCTAGAAAAAGTCAATCAGAAACAGAGAGTAATTCTAACCAAGTTAGAGTCGTTGGCCTGCAGTTCTAGCAAGTCATCCAGCTGCTTTTGCCCTCTATTGCTGCAGAGTGTGAGGCTTCTTCCCCAAATGGAACACTGTTATCTCTGTCCTCTATTGCTGCAGAGTGTGAGGCTTCCTCACCAAATGGAACACTGTTATCTCTGTCCTCTATTGCTGCAGAGTGTGAGGCTTCTTCCCCAAATGGAACACTGTTATCTCTGCCCTCTATTGCTGCAGAGTGTGAGGCTGCTCCCTCAAACGGAACCCTGTTATCTCTGCCCTCTATTGCTGCAGAGTGTGAGGCTGCTTCACCAAATGGGACTCAACCTTACACTACATTTTGACCAGGGCTCGTTTGGGACTCAACCGTACACTACATTTTGACCAGGGCTCGTTTGGGACTCAACCTTACACTACATTTTGACCAGGGCTCGTTTGGGACTCAACCTTACACTACCTTTTGACCAGGGCTCGTTTGGGACTCACCCTTACACTACATTTTGACCAGTGCTCGTTTGGGACTCAACCTTACACTACATTTTGACCAGGGCCTGTTTGGGACTCAACCTTACACTACCTTTTGACCAGGGCCCATTTGGAACACAGTAGTACTGTGATGGGGTAATCTTCTTCTCCCATCATGCTGCTGGGCATGCCAGAACACAGGGGGTTAACAATAGATGTGTCGGCCCTGAGTGCCTCAGCAAATGAAGAAGAGGAGAGGCTGAACAGAGGAAAAATAATATACATTTCTGTGAGGGAGGGATCCTCAGAGGGAGAGTAGGGGGCATGTAGAATGGGAGCAGGAAAGCAGGTCCTCATTGCCGACGACGGACAGCCTGTCGCCCAGGGAAGGAGATCGGTCCAAAATGGCAACCTATTCCCTACATAGAGCACTACTTTAGACCGGAGCCCTAGGGACCCTGGTGAAAAGTAGTGGACTCCATAGGATGCCATTTGGGACATAGACAGAGCCGGCCCGAGGGGGCAGGAACCCAGGTTTAATTTCTGTTCAACCATGCATTCACCACCACTATTGTGGAGGCCTGGTATGGTACTGAACACTACTGTGTAGGCCTGGTATGGTACTGAACACTACTGTGTAGGCCTGGTATGGTACTGAACACTACTGTGTAGGCCTGGTATGGTACTGAACACGACTGTGGAGGCCTGGTATGGTACTGAACACCACTGTGTAGGCCTGGTATGGTACTGAACACTACTGTGGAGGCCTGGTATGGTACTAACACTACTGTGGAGGCCTGGTATGGTACTGAACACTACTGTGGAGGCCTGGTATGGTACTAACACTACTGTGGAGGCCTGGTATGGTACTAACACTACTGTGGAGGCCTGGTATGGTACTGAACACTACTGTGGAGGCCTGGTATGGTACTGAACACTACTGTGGAGGCCTGGTATGGTACTGAACACTACTGTGGAGGCCTGGTATGGTACTGAACACTACTGTGGAGGCCTGGTATGGTACTGAACACTACTGTGGAGGCCTGGTATGGTACTGAACACTACTGTGGAGGCCTGGTATGGTACTAACACTACTGTGGAGGCCTGGTATGGTACTAACACTACTGTGTAGGCCTGGTATGGTACTAACACTACTGTGTAGGCCTGGTATGGTACTAACACTACTGTGGAGGCCTGGTATGGTACTAACACTACTGTGTAGGCCTGGTATGGTACTAACACTACTGTGGAGGCCTGGTATGGTACCGAACACTACTGTGTAGGCCCGGTATGGTACTAACACTACTGTGGAGGCCTGGTATGGTACTAACACTACTGTGTAGGCCTGGTATGGTACTAACACTACTGTGGAGGCCTGGTAGGGTACTAACACTACTGTGTAGGCCTGGTATGGTACTAACACTACTGTGTAGGCCTGGTATGGTACTAACACTACTGTGTAGGCCTGGTATGGTACTAACACTACTGTGGAGGCCTGGTATGGTACTAACACTACTGTGGAGGCCTGGTATGGTACTGAACACTACTGTGGAGGCCTGATATGGTACTGAACACTACTGTGGAGGCCTGGTATGGTACTAACACTACTGTGGAGGCCTGGTATGGTACTAACATTACTGTGTAGGCCTGGTATGGTACTAACACTACTGTGGAGGCCTGGTATGGTACTAACACTACTGTGTAGGCCTGGTATGGTACTGAACACTACTGTGGAGGCCTGGTATGGTACTAACACTACTGTGGAGGCCTGGTATGGTACTAACATTACTGTGTAGGCCTGGTATGGTACTAACACTACTGTGGAGG
>NC_056433.1:85297827-85322827 GCF_018296145.1 Oncorhynchus tshawytscha
GTGTAGAGAGGAGGAAACCGACAGAGATTGTAGAGGTGTGTAGAGAGGAGGAAACCGACAGAGATTGTAGAGGTGTGTAGAGAGAAGGAAACCGACAGAGATTGTAGAGGTGCTAGAGATCAAGGCCGGCCCCAGGCATAAACGACATAAGCGGTCGCTTAGGGCCCCGGCTGCTAGGGGCCTCTGACCCCCCCCCCACACACACACAATTTTTTGCGAACAGAACTTACTGGTGAGAGTTAAATAGTAGAATACACAAGGTGCCATTCCGAAATGTGGTTGTGCATCAGCTGTTTTTCTCTCGTTCTGTCAGTCACTGACAGTCACTCAGTTAATCAGCAAAATGTTGTTAGATGGTAAATTAGTCTAGCCAGCAGTTTAAACTTGTAGTAATGATGGTCTAATTATCGAACGGGCATGAAGGGCCCGTGCCCAGGGGCCCTAACCTCCAGGGGGCCACCATTGCTAGATATTACTGCACTGTTGGAGCTAGAAATATAAGCATTCCCCTGCATATCTTCGTAAGCGATGAACAAACTTTTATTTTATTTTATTAGTCAGTCTCACTCAGATATCATATTAACGTGGCAAAATGTTTAGAATTGCAGGTAATAAGTTTTAAAAAGGCTACTGTTTCTCTCTGCCCCATGGCAAAATGAGTAATAGTGCAGCAAACTTACTTTAAAACTGCAACATGTCCTCTGTGCTCCAAGGGAATAAGTGTATTACTGCTGGAAATTAAATATAAAAGTTCATTTTTTTTTATCTCTCTGCCATAAAGAGTGGTGCCACTAAAATATTTTTCCCATGAGATGGGGGGGCATCAACATTTTACTGAGGGCCCGCAAAAGGTTAGGGACGGCCCTGCTAGAGAGGGAAGGACAAAGACAGAGCCATAGAAGAAGGCACAGAGGGGAAGACAGAGAGAGGCCATACAAGATGTGAGGGCAAGGATGACAGGATGTAAGAGACAGGGAAACAGGAAGACAGGGTGTACGAGACAGGGAAACAGGATGACAGGGTGTACGAGACAGGGAAACAGGATGACAGGGTGTACGAGACAGGGAAACAGGATGACAGGGTGTACGAGACAGGGAAACAGGATGACAGGGTGTAAGAGACAGGGAAACAGGATGACAGGGTGTAAGAGACAGGGAAACAGGATGACAGGGTGTAAGAGACAGGGAAACAGGATGACAGGGTGTACGAGACAGGGAAACAGGATGACAGGGTGTAAGAGACAGGGAAACAGGATGACAGGGTGTAAGAGACAGGGAAACAGGATGACAGGGTGTAAGAGACAGGGAAACAGGATGACAGGGTGTAAGAGACAGGGAAACAGGATGACAGGGTGTAAGAGACAGGGAAACAGGATGACAGGGTGTAAGAGACAAGGAAACAGGATGACAGGGTGTACAGGAGACAGGGAAACAGGATGACAGGGTGTAAGAGACAGGGAAACAGGATGACAGGGTGTAAGAGACAGGGAAACAGGATGACAGGGTGTACGAGACAGGGAAACAGGATGACAGGGTGTAAGAGACAGGGAAACAGGATGACAGGGTGTACAGGAGACAGGGAAACAGGATGACAGGGTGTAAGAGACAGGAAACAGGATGACAGGGGATGACAGGGTGTAAGAGACAGGGAAACAGGATAACAGGGTGTAAGAGACAGGGAAACAGGATGACAGGGTGTACGAGACAGGGAAACAGGATGACAGGGTGTAAGAGACAGGGAAACAGGATGACAGGGTGTAAGAGACAGGGAAACAGGATGACAGGGTGTAAGAGACAGGGAAACAGGATGACAGGGTGTAAGAGACAGGGAAACAGGATGACAGGGTGTAAGAGACAGGGAAACAGGATGACAGGGTGTAAGAGACAGGGAAACAGGATGACAGGGTGTAAGAGACAGGGAAACAGGATGACAGGGTATAAGAGACAGGAAACAGGATGACAGGGAAACAGGATGTGTAAGAGACAGGGAAACAGGATGACAGGGTATAAGAGACAGGAAACAGGATGACAGGGTGTACGAGACAGGAAACAGGATGACAGGGTATAAGAGACAGGGAAACAGGATGACAGGGTGTAAGAGACAGGGAAACAGGATGACAGGATGTAAGAGACAGGGAAACAGGATGACAGGGTGTAAGAGACAGGGAAACAGGATGACAGGGTGTAAGAGACAGGGAAACAGGATGACAGGGTGTAAGAGACAGGGAAACAGGAGACAGGGAAACAGGATGACAGGGTGTAAGAGACAGGGAAACAGGATGACAGGGTGTACGAGACAGGGAAACAGGATGACAGGGTGTACGAGACAGGGAAACAGGATGACAGGGTGTACAGGAGACAGGGAAACAGGATGACAGGGTGTAAGAGACAGGGAAACAGGATGACAGGGTGTACGAGACAGGGAAACAGGATAACAGGGTGTAAGAGACAGGGAAACAGGATGACAGGGTGTAAGAGACAGGGAAACAGGAGGAAACAGGATGACAGGGTGTAAGAGACAGGGAAACAGGATGACAGGGTGTACGAGACAGGGAAACAGGATGACAGGGTGTAAGAGACAGGGAAACAGGATGACAGGGTGTAGAGAGACAGGGAAACAGGATGACAGGGTGTACGAGACAGGGAAACAGGATGACAGGGTGTAAGAGACAGGGAAACAGGATGACAGGGTGTAAGAGACAGGGAAACAGGATGACAGGGTGTAAGAGACAGGGAAACAGGATGACAGGGTGTAAGAGACAGGGAAACAGGATGACAGGGTGTAACAGGGTGAGACAGGGAAACAGGATGACAGGGTGTAAGAGACAGGGAAACAGGATGACAGGGTGTAAGAGACAGGGAAACAGGATGACAGGGTGTAAGAGACAGGGAAACAGGATGACAGGGTGTACGAGACAGGGAAACAGGATGACAGGGTGTAAGAGACAGGGAAACAGGATGACAGGGTGTAAGAGACAGGGAAACAGGATGACAGGGTGTAAGAGACAGGGAAACAGGATGTCAGGGTGTAAGAGACAGGGAAACAGGATGTCAGGGTATAAGAGACAGGGAAACAGGATGACAGGGTGTACGAGACAGGGAAACAGGATGACAGGGCATAAATATTTCAATCCATATCGATGTTGATAATCTGCCTTGGTTTTAATATCGACCTTCAGTTGTTTTTGTTTACCTGAAATTGTAAGGTTACAATTGGTGTTGGAGAGCTTAGAATCCCATTTGATTGGCTATCTTTAGTTTAACTAACATTATTGAGTATATCATAAAATAATCCTTCATTCTAATATAACATCCTATCATTATCATAGCATGTCCTTATCATAGCATAATATTACTTTCATACTATATAATTTTCATAGCATGTCATTTCCATTATCACATCATTATCATAGCATATCATAGCATATCATTGTCATTATTGTATCATTATCATAACATATCGTTATCATTATCGTAGTGTCTCATTACCATAGTCATTATCATATCATAATATTATTCTCATATCATATCATTATCACAGCTTATCATTATTATAGCATACCATTACCATAGTCATTATCGTAGCGTATCATTGTCATTGTCGTATCATTATCGTAGCGGGTCATTGTCATGATCATAGCATATCATTATCATATCATTATCATTATTATAAAGTATCAGAGAGCAGCACTATGACTGGCCTGACAGGCAAAGCGTATAACTAATGACAATTAACTTAAATTACATTTTACAATTAATATCTCCTAATTATACTATGATGAAAAAAAAGAACGCTCCCCATTAAATGAAGCATTCACAGGGCTTACTACAGTGATGGACTGTGGACCACTGATACGTTAGACATTTAAATTCAAGCAATTTGCAGGTATTATGTTAACATCCAGCCACAGTGATTTAGTAAATCAATCACACAGACCATAGGTAGAATTCAAACAACATTAATCACACACACACACAAGCACACATTCACGCATGCACACACACATACGCGGGCATGCACGCACACACACACACACACACACACACACACACACACACACACACACACACACACACACACACACACACACACACACACACACACACACACACACACACGCGGTCACACACACACACATGTGCACACACGCAGCGTGTCAGGTAGCTTCAGTGTCAGAGATATATAACACCTGACATGGTGGCTTGGGGCGACGGAGACTCACAGCAGCACTGAAATGAAGATATTTCTGACAAAGGCACCATGAACCAAAAGAGCACAAGTCCTACTCTATACTACTCTAACCTACTCTAACCTACTCTAACCTACTCGAACCTACTCTAACTACTCTAACCTACTCTATCCTACTCTAACCTACTCAAATCTACTATATACTACTCGGTCCTACTCTATCCTACTCAAATCTACTATATCCTACTCTAACCTACTCTATCCTACTCTAACCTACTCTATCCTACTCTAACCTACTCTATACTACTCTAACCTACTCTATCCTACTCTAACCTACTCTAACCTACTCTAACCTACTCTATCCTACTCTAACCTACTCTATCCAACTCTACACTACTCTATTCTACTCTAACCTACTCTATACTACTCTAACCTACTCAAACCTACCCTTATACTACTCTAACCTACTCGGTCCTACTCTATACTACTCTAACCCACTTATACCTACTCTATCCTACTCTACACTACTCCATGCTACTCTAACCTACTCTATCCAACTCTATTCTACTCTAATCTACTATATCCAACAGTAATCTACTCTACACTATTCTATCCTACTCTAACCTTCTCTTTACTACTCTATTCTACTCTAACCTACTCTATCCTACTCTAACCTACTCTATTCTACTCTAACCTACACTAACCTACTCTATCCTACTCTAACCTACTCTATCCTACTCTAACCTACTCTATTCTACTCTAACCTACACTAACCTACTCTATACTACTCAAACCTACTGTATTCCACTCTATCCTACTCTATCCTACTCTAACCTACACTATTTTACTCTAATCTACTCTAACCTACACTAACCTACTCTATACTATTCAAACCTACTGTATCCCACTCTATCCTACTCTAACCTACTCTATCCTACTCTAACCTACTCTATGCTACACTAACCTACTCTATCCTACTCTAAACTACTCTATCCTACTCTAACCTACACTAACCTACTCTATACTATTCAAACCTACTGTATCCCACTCTATCCTACTCTATGCTACTCTAACCTACTCTATCCAACTCTATCCAACTATATTCTACACTATCCAACTTTATCCCTGGAAACAAAGTCTGGCACCCTATTCCTTATTTAGTTCACTACCTTTGACCAGGGCCCATAGGACACTTGTAAACGTAGTGCAGGTTCCATAAGGTTCTGGTAAAAGTAGTGCACTATATAGGGAATAAGGTGCCATTTGGGACGCAGACCAAGGACATGTCTGCCACAGTGACTTCAGCTGTCCTTAGGCCAACACGTCACTCACACCAGCACCCTAAACAACGCCCGGGGCCCATTTCTTCAGTAGACTGAATAATACTGCCAAAGTAAGTTGAATACTAAAGACCTAAGCCAACGCACTCCAAACCTGACACATGCAGAGTCATTGCTTCAAAAGAAAACCCATAAGCTCCTTTTCACAGAGACAGTCGTTCTTCCAGCGGTTTAATTTGGAGAAAGAATGAGTGCTGCTGCTGTCTCAATCCGAAACAGTAGAAGAAACGACTCCCAAATGAGACCCTGTTCACTACATATAGTGCACTACTTTTGACGAGAGGATACATCAACATTTGACCAGAGCCCTAATGGATCCTAGTCAAAAGTAGTGCACTATATAGGGAATAGGGTCTCATTTGGGACACAACACGAAGAAGTGCATGCGTTCAGATAAAAGCTCTTGGGCTGGGCTCTTTCTAATGCTCAGCCTGCACGTTTATCTTGCATTTTTGTTAGTCATTTAATTATTGAAGATGTTCCTCTCTTCTCTCCTTCTGTGGGGTATGACTAATGTGAGTTCAATAAGATACAGAAGCACTTTTAATGTGATGTCTTCCTTTTGTGCTGAGAAACAATGGTGTTTGTAGCCCAGGGGCCTTGATGGTGTTCTGGGAGAGGAAAAAAGAGACGGCTGTGTAACAATGTTCAGGCCTCCCCTATAGGGCCCTAGGATCAGAACAGAACAGCCAGTCAGGCAGCAGGCCCACTGGGGAGGATGGAGGGTCAGGAGATGGGCATCGAGGGCCATGCCAGTCAAAGTGTAGACAATAGGAAGACATTTCTCAAAGCGATTGGGCCAATATGTACGTTGGAGGAGAGTTGTTTTTGTAAAGGTTGGTGATCACTGTGAGCTTGATCACACAATGAAATTATAGACAATGTTGAAGCGCATTTTTTATAAGGTGTCTGATGAAAAGAAAGAAAGAAAGAAAGAAAGATGGAAGGATGGAAGAAGGATGGAAAATAGAAATGGATGGAAAATAGAGAGGGATGGAAAATAGAGAAGGATGGAAAATAGAGAGGGATGGAAAATAGAGAAGGATGGAAAATAGAAAAGGATGGAAAATAGAAAAGGATGGAAAATGGAGAAGGATGGAAAATGGAGAAGGATGGAAAATAGAAAAGGATGGAAAATAGAAAAGGATGGAAAATAGAGAAGGATGGAAAGTAGAGAGGGATGGAAAGTAGAGAAGGATGGAAAATAGAGAAGGATGGAAAATAGAGAGGGATGGAAAATAGAGAAGGATGGAAAATAGAGAGGGATGGAAAATGGAGAAGGATGGAAAATGGAGAAGGATGGAAAATAGAAAAGGATGGAAAATAGAAAAGGATGGAAAATAGAGAAGGATGGAAAGTAGAGAGGGATGGAAAGTAGAGAAGGATGGAAAATAGAGAAGGATGGAAAATAGAGAGGGATGGAAAATAGAGAAGGATGGAAAATAGAGAGGGATGGAAAGTAGAGAAGGATGGAAAGTAGAGAAGGATGGAAAATAGAGAAGGATGGAAAATAGAGAGGGATGGAAAATAGAGAGGGATGGAAAATAGAGAAGGATGGAAAATGTCTGATGAAAAGAAAGAAAGAAAGAAAGAAAGATGGAAGGATGGAAGAAGGATGGAAAATAGAAAAGGATGGAAAATAGAGAGGGATGGAAAATAGAGAGGGATGGAAAATAGAGAAGGATGGAAAATAGAAAAGGATGGAAAATAGAAAAGGATGGAAAATAGAGAAGGATGGAAAATAGAGAGGGATGGAAAATAGAGAGGGATGGAAAATAGAGAAGGATGGAAAATAGAAATGGATGGAAAATAGAGAGGGATGGAAAATAGAGAGGGATGGAAAATAGAGAAGGATGGAAAATAGAGAGGGATGGAAAATAGAGAAGGATGGAAAGTAGAGAGGGATGGAAAGTAGAGAAGGATGGAAAATAGAGAAGGATGGAAAATAGAGAGGGATGGAAAATAGAGAGGGATGGAAAATAGAGAAGGATGGAAAATAGAGAGGGATGGAAAATAGAGAAGGATGGAAAATAGAAAAGGATGGAAAATAGAAAAGGATGGAAAATAGAGAAGGATGGAAAATAGAGAGGGATGGAAAGTAGAGAAGGATGGAAAGTAGAGAGGGATGGAAAATGGAGAAGGATGGAAAATGGAGAAGGATGGAAAATAGAAAAGGATGGAAAATAGAAAAGGATGGAAAATAGAGAAGGATGGAAAGTAGAGAGGGATGGAAAGTAGAGAAGGATGGAAAATAGAGAAGGATGGAAAATAGAGAGGGATGGAAAATAGAGAGGGATGGAAAATAGAGAAGGATGGAAAATAGAGAGGGATGGAAAGTAGAGAAGGATGGAAAATAGAGAAGGATGGAAAATAGAGAGGGATGGAAAATAGAGAGGATGGAAAATAGAGAAGGATGGAAAATGTCTGATGAAAAGAAAGAAAGAAAGAAAGATGGAAGGATGGAAGAAGGATGGAAAATAGAAAAGGATGGAAAATAGAGAGGGATGGAAAATAGAGAGGGATGGAAAATAGAGAGGGATGGAAAATAGAGAAGGATGGAAAATAGAAAAGGATGGAAAATAGAAAAGGATGGAAAATAGAGAAGGATGGAAAATAGAGAGGGATGGAAAGTAGAGAAGGATGGAAAATAGAGAAGGATGGAAAATAGAGAAGGATGGAAAATAGAGAGGGATGGAAAATAGAGAAGGATGGAAAATAGTGAGGGATGGAAAATAGAGAGTGATGGAAAATAGAGAAGGATGGAAAATAGAGAGGGATGGAAAATAGAGAAGGATGGAAAATAGAAAAGGATGGAAAATAGAAAAGGATGGAAAATAGAGAGGGATGGAAAGTAGAGAAGCATGGAAAGTAGAGAGGGATGGAAAATGGAGAAGGATGGAAAATAGAGAGGGATGGAAAGTAGAGAAGGATGGAAAATGGAGAAGGATGGAAAATAGAAAAGGATGGAAAATAGAAAAGGATGGAAAATAGAGAGGCCTAATACCCTCTTTGATTCTTTTTTTTGGAGAGGAAGAGGAGAGGAGGATGGAAAGTAGAGAAGGATGGAAATAGAGGGATGGAAAGTAGAGAAGGATGGAAAATAGAGAGGGATGGAAAATAGAGAGGGATGGAAAGTAGAGAAGGATGGAAATAGAGAGGGATAGAAAATAGAGAGGGATGGAAAGTAGAGAAGGATGGAAAATAGAGAGGGATGGAAAGTAGAGAAGGATGGAAATAGAGAGGGATGGAAAATAGAGAGGGATGGAAAGTAGAGAAGGATGGAAAATAGAGAGGGATGGAAAGGAGAGACGGATGGAAAATAGAGAGGGATGGAAAGTAGAGAAGGATGAAAAGTAGAGAAGGATGGAAAGTAGAGAAGGATGGAAAGTAGAGAGGGATGGAAAGTAGAGAAGGATGGAAAATAGAGAGGGATGGAAAGTAGAGAAGGATGGAAAGTAGAAGGATGGAAAATAGAGAAGGATGGAAAATAGAGAAGGATGGAAAATAGAGAGGGATGGAAAGTAGAGAAGGATGGAAAATAGAGAGGGATGGAAAATGGAGAAGGATGGAAAGTAGAGAGGGATGGAAAGTAGAGAAGGATGGAAAATAGAGAGGGATGGAAAATAGAGAAGGATGGAAAATAGAGAAGGATGGAAAGTAGAGAGGGATGGAAAATGGAGAAGGATGGTAAGTAGAGAGGGATGGAAAGTAGAGAAGGATGGAAAATAGAGAGGGATGGAAAATGGAGAAGGATGGAAAGTAGAGAGGGATGGAAAATAGAGAAGGATGGAAAGTAGAGAAGGATGGAAAATAGAGAGGGATGGAAAGTAGAGAAGGATGGAAAATAGAGAGGGATGGAAAGTAGAGAAGGATGGAAAATAGAGAGGGATGGAAAGTAGAGAAGGATGGAAAGTAGAGAAGGATGGAAAATAGAGAGGGGTGGAAAGTAGAGAAGGATGGAAAATAGAGAGGGATGGAAAGTAGAGAAGGATGGAAAATAGAGAGGGATGGAAAATGGAGAAGGATGGAAAGTAGAGAGGGATGGAAAGTAGAGAAGGATGGAAAATAGAGAGGGATGGAAAATAGAGAGGGATGGACAATGGAGAAGGATGGTAAGTAGAGAGGGATGGAAAGTAGAGAAGGATGGAAAATAGAGAGGGATGGAAAGTAGAGAGGGATGGAAAGTAGAGAAGGATGGAAAATAGAGAAGGATGGAAAATAGAGAAGGCTGGAAAGTAGAGAGGGATGGAAAATGGAGAAGGATGGAAAATAGAGAAGGATGGAAAATAGAGAAGGATGGAAAGTAGAGAGGGATGGAAAATAGAGAGGGATGGAAAGTAGAGAAGGATGGAAAATAGAGAGGGATGGAAAGTAGAGAGTGATGGAAAATAGAGAGGGATGGAAAATGGATAAGGATGGAAAGTAGAGAGGGATGGAAAGTAGAGAAGGATGGAAAATAGAGAAGGGTGGAAAGTAGAGAAGGATGGAAAATAGAGAGGGAAGGAAAATAGAGAGGGATGGAAAGTAGAGAAGGATGGAAATAGAGAGGGATGGAAAATAGAGAGGGATGGAAAGTAGAGAAGGGTGGAAAGTAGAGAAGGATGGAAAGTAGAGAAGGATGGAAAGTAGAGAGGGATGGAAAGTAGAGAAGGATGGAAAGTAGAGAAGGATGGAAAATAGAGAAGGATGGAAATTAGAAAAGGATGGAAAATAGAGAGGGATGGAAAATGGAGAAGGATGGAAAATAGAGAGGGATGGAAAATGGAGAAGGATGGAAAGTAGAGAGGGATGGAAAGTAGAGAAGGATGGAAAATAGAGAGGGATGGAAAATAGAGAAGGATGGAAAATAGAGAAGGATGGAAAGTAGAGAGGGATGGAAAATGGAGAAGGATGGTAAGTAGAGAGGGATGGAAAGTAGAGAAGGATGGAAAATAGAGAGGGATGGAAAGTAGAGAAGGATGGAAAATAGAGAGGGATGGAAAATGGAGAAGGATGGAAAGTAGAGAGGGATGGAAAGTAGAGAAGGATGGAAAATAGAGAAGGATGGAAAGTAGAGAAGGATGGAAAATAGAGGATGGAAAGTAGAGAGGGATGGAAAGTAGAGAAGGATGGAAAATAGAGAGGGATGGAAAGTAGAGAAGGATGGAAAGTAGAGAAGGATGGAAAATAGAGAAGGATGGAAAATAGAGAAGGATGGAAAGTAGAGAGGGATGGAAAATAGAGAAGGATGGAAAATAGAGAAGGATGGAAAGTAGAGAAGGATGGAAAGTAGAGAAGGATGGAAAATAGAGAAGGATGGAAAGTAGAGAAGGATAAAAATTAGAGAGGGATGGAAAGTAGAGAAGGATGGAAAGTAGAGAAGGATGGAAAATAGAGAAGGATGGAAAATAGAGAGGGATGGAAAGTAGAGAAGGATGGAAAGTAGAGAAGGATGGAAAATAGAGAGGGGTGGAAAGTAGAGAAGGATGGAAAGTAGAGAAGGATGGAAATAGAGAGGGATGGAAAGTAGAGAGGGATGGAAAGTAGAGGATGGAAAATAGAGAGGGATGGAAAGTAGAGAAGGATGGAAAATAGAGAGGGATGGAAAATAGAGAAGGATGGAAAGTAGAGAGGGATGGAAAGTAGAGAAGGATGGAAAATAGAGAGGGATGGAAAGTAGAGAAGGATGGAAAATAGAGAAGGATGGAAAATAGAGAGGGATGGAAAGTAGAGAAGGATGGAAAATAGAGAGGGATGGAAAGTAGAGAAGGATGGAAAGTAGAGAAGGATGGAAAATAGAGAAGGATGGAAAGTAGAGAAGGATGGAAAATAGAGAGGGATGGAAAGTAGAGAAGGATGGAAAGTAGAGAGGGATGGAAAGTAGAGAAGGATGGAAAATTGAGAAGGATGGAAAGTAGAGAGCAACAGAAAATAAGAATGGAAGCAGGACTTTGAGGACTTTAAAGAGAAAGAGGCTGTGGAGTGAACGGGAGAGAATGTTTACCCAGGGAATTAGTTCAGGATCATTGTGTGCTGTGGCACGGGGCATTAGTTCCCTAGCTCCATTTCAGGGCCCAAGTGGCTCAAGCGGCGCTCCCCCAGGGCAAGCCTAATTACCACAGGACTAGAGCCATTAAAATGCTTAACTAACCTCGTTTTGGAGAAACGCACAGATTAGCGCCAGCCTCCAGCAAAGTGTCGGGATAACCCTGCTGCTGCCTAATACCCTCTTTGATTCTTTTTTTGGAGAGTGGAGAGGAAGAGGGAGAGGATATGAGAGGAGAGGAGAGGAGAGGATATGAGAGGGAGGAGGAGAGGAGAGGAGAGGAGAGGAGAGGAGAGGGAGAGGAGGAGGAGAGGAGAGGAGAGGAGAGGAGAGGAGAGGAGAGAGAGAGGAGGAGAGGAGAGGAGAGGAGAGGAGAGGAGAGGAGAGGAGAGGAGAGGAGAGGAGAGGAGAGGAGAGGAGAGGAGAGGAGAGGAGGTGGTAGTGGTGGAATGGGTTATGGGATATGGAAAGTTTGAAGCTCAATACATAAGGAGTTCTCCTGTCTTTAGAATCAGGAGTGGAATGGAGAGTACAGAGTGGAATGGAGAGTACAGAGTAGAATGTAGAATGGAGAGTACAGAGTGGAATGGAGAGTACAGAGTGGAATGGAGAGTACAGAGTAGAATGTAGAATGGAGAGTACAGAGTGGAATGGAGAGTACAGAGTGGAATGGAGAGTACAGAGTAGAATGTAGAATGGAGAGTACAGAGTGGAATGGAGAGTACAGAGTAGAATGTAGAATGGAGAGTACAGAGTGGAATGGAGAGTACAGAGGACACAGAGGTAGCAGGTTACACAGGCTGTCCAAGGTGATACAGAGTGTATACAATGGCTGTATGATCTGCATAACTGACATGCACAAGCATTGACTGTTCAGTAAGTAAATATCAACAAGGCAGAGCCTGACAACAACAAAACACACCACTGGGTGCCGTGTGTAATAAAAGCACTACTGAAAAGATCATTATGATGGTAACTTTGCTTTGTTTTTAAAATGAACTGACTGTGTGACTCAGTCTAGACTGGTTCTGTGTTGCTGTCATACGTAATAGTCTGCTTAAAAACAACAACAACAAGAAAACAATTAACATAATCTGATATCAATAGCTATGCTAAAACGAGACACAGGGTATTTGGTTTACTATATAATACATATGTCAATCATCTCCATGACAAGGTGCGTGGTACTATGCAGATGTCGATCACTTTGTTTTTTGGCAGTGAATGAATTGGTTGTACTAACCCACTGTGTTTTGCAGCCATTTTGAGAGGACATGAATATAGAGTCTGAAAGCACAACGTCTCTCTTTGTCCCAGATAACAGATGGGATTTATCGGTTTATTTCAATGATCGTCTGACAATCACGTTACAACATTGTATTATTTTTTTTGTTATTTAATAACTGGCCATTTTTCACCTGTTAATGTGCTTAACCATTTAATTTAATACCATATATATATATATATATATATATAAGAGGACTCAGTATGTCCTGTGGATGCACTACTGTTGTTGTTTGTGCAAGCAGACACGTTGTCATTGCTACACATTTGTCAATACGGGAAAAGAAAAATGTACCCTCTCTCTCTCTCTCTCTCTCTCTTGTTATTTCCCTGTTAATCACCGTATACAGCCTGTTTCGTCGATAATGAAATGTCCAAAATCCGCTTCCACAAATTCAATACACTTTGTGCCTTTCCTATTTACAACATGGAAGTACTTTAAATACATTTTTGGGTCCAAGAAAAGGAAAACTAATGCTAAATTAAAGGAGCATAAGCATTGATAATTATTTTACTTATTCCAAGACGAACTAATCCTTTTAGTGTAAAGACGAGACTAGAAAGGAAGGAAAAAGACTTTAATAAATAAATAAAGACAGAAATAAATAAGTAATGTCAGGGGAGATGTAGTGCGGAGACGCGATAAATGGCTAAGCTAGCTAATAACATCTTTGTTTTCAGCAAACACTGTGCCTCGGTCTCTAGAGTCACCAGAGGACTTCTGCCGGTCGTGCCACACTCTGGAAGAGAGACGCTGAGGCCTCTTCTCCTCTACCTCCTCCTTCTCCTCTACCCCCTCCTATGAATCAGGTTCTCATACATCCTAGTACAGTAGGAAGGTGGAGGAGACCAGGTGTAGCCTACAGTATACTACAGTAGGCTCTTCCCAGTGGACACACTTGTTCCTGTCCCTAATACCTGGGGAAGCAGCTTGATCCTGAGACAATGAGGCCAACTAGCTTCCTTTTCTGTGGAGATTTGTTACACGTCTTAAGGCCTTGAATGAAATCCTGCATCCTGGATATTATTCCTGGCTCCGCTAACACAAACAATGTGAAGCGTTCAGTAAGACCCTGTGAAAAGTTATTGTGATTTGTTTTGTTGTTGTTGATGTCCATAGTGGATTTATTGCTCAATTCTGCCTTTCCTCTGGACACTAATAAATGACTTGAAGACCTTGAAAAGTTGAATTTGAAATAGAGCTTGTCATGCTTGTCGAGACTTTGGAATAAAACAATCAGACTGGACGTGTTGTGACGTGGCGGAGAGGATGGGAGAGGAGTCAAGGAGGAGCAATATTTATCCCTCTGCCCTTGGACATGACCTGCATTCATCCAAACTCATTCAAACGTCTCGATCACAGAAGGCCAGCTAACATGGCGATAAGTCCTTTTCATTACAGCAACACAGATCATTTACCTTGGTGACGGATAAAGGAGAACGCATCCTCTTATTTCATGAAGTTTGTTGAGGCAGAAAAACACTCGTATTGAAAAAAAAAAGGAATATGTCGTTTTTGTGGTAAATCACAAACAAATCGCAATGTAAGAAATGAAAAATGTCTGTATGACTACTGAGGATAAAAACTCAAATATGTACAGTTGCCATAATATTTGGTGTTGGCTGATCCTGGCCCCCCCACACTATGTTGCCATAATGTTTGGTGTTGGCTGATCCTGGCCCCTCACACTAAGTTGCCATAATGTTTGGTGTTGGCTGATCCTGGCCCCTCACACTAAGTTGCCATCATATTTGGTGTTGGCTGATCCTGGCCCCCACACTAAGTTGCCATAATGTTTGGTGTTGGCTGATCCTGGCCCCCACACTAAGTTGCCATAAAGTTTGGTGTTGGCTGATCCTGGCCCCCACATTAAGTTGCCATAATGTTTGGTGTTGGCTGATCCTGGCCCCCCACACTAAGTTGCCATAATGTTTGGTGTTGGCTGATCCTGGCCCCCCACACTAAGTTGCTATAATGTTTGGTGTTGGCTGATCCTGGCCCCCACACTAAGTTGCCATAATGTTTGGTGTTGGCTGATCCTGGCCCCCACACTAAGTTGTAATAATGTTTGGTGTTGGCTGATCCTGGCCCCTCGTACTAAGTTGCTATAATGTTTGGTGTTGGCTGATCCTGGCCCCCACATTAAGTTGCCATAATGTTTGGTGTTGGCTGATCCTGGCCCCCCACACTAAGTTGCCATAATGTTTGGTGTTGGCTGATCCTGGCCCCTCACACTAAGTTGCCATAATGTTTGGTGTTGGCTGATCCAGGCCCCTCACACTAAGTTGCCATAATATTTGGTGTTGGCTGATCCTGGCCCCTCACACTAAGTTGCCATCATATTTGGTGTTGGCTGATCCTGGCCCCCCACACTAAGTTGCCATAATATTTGGTGTTGGCTGATCCTGGCCCCCCACACTAAGTTGCCATAATGTTTGGTGTTGGCTGATCCTGGCCCCCCACACTAAGTTGCCATAATGTTTGGTGTTGGTTGGCTGATCCTGGCCCCTCACACTAAGTTGCCATCATGTTTGGTGTTGCTGATCCTGGCCCCCCACACTAAGTTGCCATAATGTTTGGTGTTGGCTGATCCTGGCCCCCCACACTAAGTTGCCATAATGTTTGGTGTTGGCTGATCCTGGCCCCCACACTAAGTTGCCATAATGTTTGGTGTTGGCTGATCCTGGTCCCTCACACTAAGTTGCCATAATGTTTGGTGTTTGCTGATCCTGGTCCCTCACACTAAGTTGCCATAATGTTTGGTGTTGGCTGATCCTGGCCCCTCACACTAAGTTGCCATAATGTTTGGTGTTGGCTGATCCTGGCCCCTCACACTAAGTTGCCATAATGTTTGGTGTTGGCTGATCCTGGCCCCTCACACTAAGTTGCCATAATATTTGGTGTTGGCTGATCCTGGCCCCCACACTAAGTTGCCATAATATTTGGTGTTGGCTGATCCTGGCCCCACCACACTAAGTTGCCATAATGTTTGGTGTTGGCTGATCCTGGCCCCCCACACTAAGTTGCCATAATGTTTGGTGTTGGCTGATCCTGGCCCCTCACACTAAGTTGCCATAATGTTTGGTGTTGGCTGATCCTGG
The DNA here is from genome assembly GCF_018296145.1 of Oncorhynchus tshawytscha. Taxonomy (NCBI): domain Eukaryota; kingdom Metazoa; phylum Chordata; class Actinopteri; order Salmoniformes; family Salmonidae; genus Oncorhynchus; species Oncorhynchus tshawytscha. The sequence continues at coordinate 85,313,767 of NC_056433.1, forward strand.
CCCCTCACATTAAGTTGCCATAATATTTGGTGTTGGCTGATCCTGGCCCCCTCACACTAAGTTGCCATAATATTTGGTGTTGGCTGATCCTGGCCCTCACACTAAGTTGCAATAATATTTGGTGTTGGCTGATCCTGGCCCCTCACACTAAGTTGCCATAATGTTTGGTGTTGGCTGATCCTGGCCCCTCACACTAAGTTGCCATAATGTTTGGTGTTGGCTGATCCTGGCCCCCACATTAAGTTGCCATAATATTTGGTGTTGGCTGATCCTGGCCCCCCACACTATGTTGCCATAATGTTTGGTGTTGGCTGATCCTGGCCCCCACACTAAGTTGCCATAATGTTTGGTGTTGGCTGATCCTGGCCCCTCACACTAAGTTGCCATAATGTTTGGTGTTGGCTGATCCTGGCCCCCCACACTAAGTTGCCATAATGTTTGGTGTTGGCTGATCCTGGACCCCCACACTAAGTTGCCATAATGTTTGGTGTTGGCTGGCTGATCCTGGCCCCTCACACTAAGTTGCCATAATGTTTGGTGTTGGCTGATCCTGGCCCCCCACATTGTGTGGTGACTAAGTTGCCATAATATTTCGTGTTGGCTTCCTTTTGTACACTGATATCTGCCATAATGTTTGGTGTTGGCTGATCCTGGCCCCTCACACTAAGTTGCCATCATATTTGGTAAGATCCTGGCCCCTCACACTACGTTGCCATCTATTTGGTGTTGGCAGATCCTGGCCCCCACACTAAGTTGCAATAATATTTGGTGTTGGTGATCCTGGCCCCTCACACTAAGTTGCCATCAATTCAAAGGTGTTTGATCCTGGCCCCCCACAGAGGCCATAATATTTGGTGTTGGCTGCTTTGGCCCCCCCTATGTTGCCATAATGTTTAGATCCTGGCCCCCCACATTATTGCCATAATGTTTGGTGTTGGCTGATCCTGGACTAAGTTGCCATAATGTTTGGTGTTGGCTGATCCTGGCCCCTCACATTAAGTTGCCATAATGTTTGGTGTTGCTGGCTGATCCTGGCCCCCCACACTAAGTTGCCATAATGTTTGTGTTGGCTGATCCTGGCCCCTCACATTAAGTTGCCATAATGTTTGGTGTTGGCTGATCTGGCCCCCCACACTGGGGTTGCCATAATGTTTGGTGTTGGCTGATCCTGGCCCCTCACACTAAGTTGCCATAATGTTTGGTGTTGGTTGATTGTGTAGTACTGAGGTTGCCATAATAGTTTTGTGTTGTACTGATCCTGAGGTTACACTATGTTGCCATAATGTTTGGTGTTGGCTTATCCTGGCCCCCCACAGTTGATTGTTGTAGTACTAATGTTTGGTGTTGGCTGATTGCCCCTCACACTAAGTTGCCATAATACTGAGGTGGGGGTTACACTAAGTTGATAATGTTTGGTGTTGGTGATCCTGGCCCCTCACATTAAGTTGCCATAATGTTTGGTGTTGGCTGATCCTGGCCCCCCCACACTAACAGTTGATAATACGATTTCCTTTTGTACTCTGATATCTGCACACAAGTAGGGGAAAGAAAAGCCCCATATACTTTTAAGGCTCTTCTTTATCTGGTCTGCTGCTGCAGACCTATTCTGGATGTGTGGGAAACTAACATGAGCTCAGTCTTGCCTTTAATTTCGTGTTCAATTCAAAGAGATTACCTCAGAGGCACTATAGAGCAGGCTGCTTTTCCCTTATCAAATTAGACTATTATGGAAGTGGAGCTGGTCTTACACCTGATAAGCAGTAGCAGCAGCTCTTTCTGGAGACAGATTCAACCCCAGCACACTGCAGCATCTGGTGGGACATGGCCTTTGGTGTAAAGGAACCTAAACATCTGGACATGGGGTTAGCTAGTTGATTGTGTGGTACTGAGGTGGGGTTAGCTAGTTGATTGTGTGGTACTGAGGTGAGGTTAGCTAGTTGATTGTGTAGTACTGAGGTGGGGTTAGCTAGTTGATTGTGTAGTACTGAGGTGGGGTTAGCTAGTTGATTGTGTGGTACTGAGGTGGGGTTAGCTAGTTGATTGTGTGGTACTGAGGTGGGGTTAGCTAGTTGATTGTGTGGTACTGAGGTGGGGTTAGCTAGTTGATTGTGTAGTACTGAGGTGGGGTTAGCTAGTTGATTGTGTGGTACTGAGGTGATTGGGGTTAGCTAGTTGATTGTGTGGTACTGAGGTGGGGTTAGCTAGTTGATTGTGTGGTACTGAGGTGGGGTTAGCTAGGTGGGGTTGATTGTGTAGTACTGAGGTGGGGTTAGCTAGTTGATTGTGTGGTACTGAGGTGGGGTTAGCTAGTTGATTGTGTGGTACTGAGGTGGGGTTAGCTAGTTGATTGTGTAGTACTGAGGTGGGGTTAGCTAGTTGATTGTGTAGTACTGAGGTGGGGTTAGCTAGTTGATTGTGTGGTACTGAGGTGGGGTTAGCTAGTTGATTGTGTGGTACTGAGGTGGGGTTAGCTAGTTGATTGTGTGGTACTGAGGTGGGGTTAGCTAGTTGATTGTGTGGTACTGAGGTGGGGGTTAGCTGAGGTGGGGTTGAGTTGATTGTGTAGTACTGAGGTGGGGGTTAGCTAGTTGATTGTGTGTACTGAGGTGGGGGTTAGCTGAGGTACTGAGGTGGGGTTAGCTAGTTGATTGTGTGGTACTGAGGTGGGGTTAGCTAGTTGATTGTGTGGTACTGTGGGGGGTACTGAGGTGAGGTGGGGGTTAGCTAGTTGATTGTGTGGTACTGAGGTGTGGGGTTAGCTAGTTGATTGTGTGGTACTGAGGTGGGGGTTAGCTAGTTGATTGTGTGGTACTGAGGTGAGGGGGGTTAGCTAGTTGATTGTGTGGTACTGAGGTGAGGGGGGTTAGCTAGTTGATTGTGTAGTACTGAGGTGAGGGGGGTTAGCTAGTTGATTGTGTGGTACTGAGGTAGCTAGTTGGGGTTAGCTAGTTGATTGTGTGGTACTGAGGTGGGGGTTAGCTAGTTGATTGTTGTGTGTAGTACTGAGGTGGGGTTAGCTAGTTGATTGTGTAGTACTGAGGTGGGGTTAGCTAGTTGATTGTGTGGTACTGAGGTGGGGGTTAGCTAGTTGAGTTGATTGTGTAGTACTGAGGTGGGGTTAGCTAGTTGATTGTGTAGTACTGAGGTGGGGGTTAGCTAGTTGATTGTGTGAGGTGGGGGTACTGAGGTGAGGGGGGGTTAGCTAGTTGATTGTGTAGTACTGAGGTGGGGGTTAGCTAGTTGATTGTGTGGTACTGAGGTGGGGTTAGCTAGTTGATTGTGTAATCTTGTATCTGTTTCAGTGGAATTACAAACCCAGTCCTCCTGTCTAGCAAAACAGCATATTGGATAACCAGTTGAGAGGATAAACATATTTGTGTTGCAGTTGAGTTGCATTTACATAATTAATATAAAATTGTCCATGTACACATCCACAGCAGATAGGGATTTACATGTGACCAGCACCTGGCTCTTTGCCAACCCACTCATCAAGTGTCCTTTCAGGTGGTGATATAATATATATATTTTGTTCCATACCTATTTTGTCATTGTTGTTCTGAACCCACAGCCTCCAAGTTTTTGTGACGTCGTCAAGTTTGCCACAGTCCACCTCCTACCCGGTCCGTTGGTTTGTCCTGTACGGAGCTCATGTGCACCGGATTGTGCCTTTTTGCCCTCTACTGAGATTGCATGCGCCCGGTATCCAAACATTGCATGGCTTGAAATCGAGTGTGTGTAGAAACCTACCTAGTTTAATATCAAATATACTACCATAGCGGAATAACATTTGATTAGAACTTGATTTACATCATGATCAATATTTTGGTCAAGTTGGCTGATAGCCTACGAGCAGCAACAGTTCATCATGTATTTCCTTATAGAATCATGGACGTGGGTAGGTTGCTTGAGGAGCTGCCGCGACCCCTGATTAATTGAAATACATTTGACAAAGTTATGGAATTATTGCCGCCTTTTCAAAAAGAAATCACAATCATTCAGAATAGTCTACTACATCATGAGAAGGCCTACAATTTAGCCACAGAGGATCAATAGCTGATTTGACTAAATAGCCTAGATTTGGATTGTGTGCAGCCCAATAACAAGGCATATAGCCTACAGTCGGGAACAGACCTTTCAAAACACTTGTTGGAATGCAATCGGCTCCCGCTGAAAAGAAGAAGGCTCTAGTCTGTCTACTGTAGGCTACCAAAATATTTGATCAACTTCCAATAAACCTATTTAAGCGAACATTACAACGAGATAGAGGTAGGCTGTTGGCACGAGAGCATCGGCCATCGCCAGCAAGTGAGCTGCGCATCATTGGGTGAGGCAGTGAACGTGGAAAGCTTTTTTTTTAGGGCTATCATTTCCTCCTCATACTGCACAATAAGTGTCTCCCGACACCTTGGCCTAGACTATTAATGGAGTCAAGATTAGGATAAAAAAAAAATCGAGCTCAGATTCTCTTGTTTGTCAGCGTCAAATTAGCTCTACAGTAAGAGAAGAGGCGGGTCCGGGACACACGACTGGGAACTTTTTTTTTTTTTACCTGTGTTTGACGCTGACATTAAAGATATGTAAAAAAGTCCCCAGTCATGTGTCCAGGACCCGCCTCTTCTCTACTGCTCTATGCCACTACACAAATGTGATGACATGCACCCACTGCTTTGTTACAATGGTTCCAGTACCTCAGAGACCCCCCAGGTTCGCTACAAAGTTAGTATGTTATGAATTTGTACATGTGAATTATGAGCACCTGCCCCCTGAAAAGTCTGTGCATGGCCCTGATCCACAGTCTGCCTGTGTGAAGCATTTCATATTTCATCATCATTAAAGCATTTTATAAACTGGGTGGATCGAGCCCAGAATACTGATATATCAGACCATATACCACGGGTATGACAAAACATTTATTTTTACTTTTATTGCTTAATTTTTTAAATAAAACAAATATTCCTCAGACTTCCTGTCTATCTGTCCTCATCTGGTTAGTATCCTGTCTATCTGTCCCCATCTGCTTAGTATCCTGTCTATCTGTCCCCATCTGGTTAGTTGCCTGTCTATCTGTCCCCATCTGCTTAGTATCCTGTCTATCTGTCCCCATCTGGTTAGTTGCCTGTCTATCTGTCCCTGACTGCTTAGTATCATTGTCTATCTGTCCTCATCTGGTTAGTATCCTGTCTATCTGCCCCTGACTGCTTAGTTGCCTGTCTATCTGCCCCTGACTGCTTAGTATCTGTCTATCTGTCCCCATCTGGTTAGTATCCTGTCTATCTGACCCCATCTGGTTAGTTGCCTGTCTATCTGTCCCTGACTGCTTAGTATCATTGTCTATCTGTCCTCATCTGGTTAGTATCCTGTCTATCTGCCCCTGACTGCTTAGTTGTCTGTCTATCTGCCCCCATCTGCTTAGTATCCTGTCTATCTGTCACCATCTGCTTAGTATCCTGTCTATCTGTCCCTGACCTCTTAGTATCCTGTCTATCTGCCCCTGACTGCTTAGTTGTCTGTCTATCTGTCCCCATCTGGTTAGTATCCTGTCTATCTGTCACCATCTGCTTAGTATCCTGTCTATCTGTCCCCATCTGGTTAGTTGCCTGTCTATCTGTCCCTGACTGCTTAGTATCATTGTCTATCTGTCCTCATCTGGTTAGTATCCTGTCTATCTGTCCCTGACCTCTTAGTATCCTGTCTATCTGCCCCTGACTGCTTAGTTGTCTGTCTATCTGGCCCCATCTGGTTAGTATCCTGTCTATCTGTCACCATCTGCTTAGTATCCTGTCTATCTGTCCCCATCTGGTTAGTTGCCTGTCTATCTGCCACCATCTGCTTAGTATCCTGTCTATCTGTCCCCATCTGGTTAGTATCCTGTCTATCTGTCCCCATCTGCTTAGTATCCTGTCTATCTGTCACCATCTGCTTAGTATCCTGTCTATCTGTCACCATCTGCTTAGTATCCTGTCTATCTGTCCCTGACCTCTTAGTATCCTGTCTATCTGTCCCTGACTGCTTAGTATCACTGTCTATCTGTCCCTGACCTCTTAGTATCCTGTCTATCTGCCCCTGACTGCTTAGTTGTCTGTCTATCTGCCCCTGACTGCTTAGTATCCTGTCTATCTGTCTCCATCTGGTTAGTATCCTGTCTATCTGCCCCTGACTGCTTAGTTGTCTGTCTATCTGTCTCCATCTGCTTAGTATCCTGTCTATCTGCCCCCATCTGCTTAGTATCCTGTCTATCTGCTCCCATCTGCTTAGTATCCTGTCTATCTGTCCCCATCTGCTTAGTATCCTGTCTATCTGTCCCCATCTGCTTAGTATCCTGTCTATCTGCCCCCATCTGCTTAGTATCCTGTCTATCTGTCCCTGACTGCTTAGTATCCTGTCTATCTCGCCCCATCTGGTTAGTTGCCTGTCTATCTGGCCCCATCTGCTTAGTATCCTGTCTATCCGCCCCCATCTGCTTAGTATCCTGTCTGTCTGTCCCCATCTGCTTAGTATCCTGTCTATCTGTCCCCGACTGCTTAGTATCCTGTCTATCTGTCCCCATCTGGTTAGTATCCTGTCTATCTGTCCCCGACTGCTTAGTATCCTGTCTATCTGTACCCGACTGCTTAGTATCCTGTCTATCAGTCTCCATCTGCTTAGTTTCGTGTCTATCTGCCCCCATCTGCTTAGTATCCTGTCTATCTGTCCCCGACTGCTTAGTATCCTGTCTATCTGTCCCCATCTGGTTAGTATCCTGTCTATCTGTCCCCGACTGCTTAGTATCCTGTCTATCTGTCCCCGACTGCTTAGTATCCTGTCTATCTGTCCCTGACTGCTTAGTATCCTGTCTATCTGTCCCCGACTGCTTAGTATCCTGTCTATCTGTCCCCATCTGGTTAGTATCCTGTCTATCTGTCCCCGACTGCTTAGTATCCTGTCTATCTGTCCCCATCTGGTTAGTATCCTGTCTATCTGTCCCTGACCTCTTAGTATCCTGTCTATCTGTCCCTGACTGCTTAGTATCCTGTCTATCTGTCCCCGACTGCTTAGTATCCTGTCTATCTGTCCCTAACTGCTTAGTATCCTGTCTATCTGTCCCCATCTGCTTAGTATCCTGTCTATCTGTCCCCATCTGGTTAGTTGCCTGTCTATCTGTCCCCATCTGCTTAGTATTCTTTCTGTGAAACCCTGAAAGATATGCGATAACTTGTTCTTCATCTCAACAGATGATATTAAGTGCCTGCCATTATCTCAGTAGGTCTGTATCATATTAGAATCTGCGATCGCAGGTCAGAAAGTATACGCCGCTCTTGTCTCGCCCAATGCTGCAGAATTACTTTCCTCCACACAATGCCAGGCTGAATGGGGCCCAGGCTTTGTCATTTAAACTGCATAGAGAGGCCAGAAATTGATTTTTATTGTAGATCTTCATATCTAATAAAGCTCTGAGGATCTCCTTTCTTCCTTGTCTGAATGGACACTGAATGCTTTCAATCTACTTGTGTGTTTCATGCATAAAAGTGGTTGGTCTGGACGATAGGAAGGGAATTAGAGAGGGGGGGGGCATGCCTTCTAAAAAACAATCGCCCGTCTCTCTTTTCTTTTCTTTTCTCATCCTCTTCTCTCTTTCTCTCTCTCCTTGGAAACCAGACCTGGGGAGGATGGAGGGAGGATGGAGGGAGGAGAAGGAGGTGAAGGAGCCGGGGGTAATTGAAAAGTGAAATGTTTTTTCCTTCCTCTTTAGAGAAGAATGTGTCCTTTTCAAAGAGAAACCATAACCAGGACGGGATTCTAGCCAATAGAAAGGGCCTTACTGTGGATAGTCCTTACTGTGGATAGTCCTTACTGTGGATAGTCCTTCCTGTGGATAGTCCTTACTGTGGATAGTCCTTACAGTGGATAGTCCTTACTGTGGATAGTCCTTACTGTGGATAGTCCTTACAGTGGATAGTCCTTACTGTGGATAGTCCTTACTGTGGATAGTCCTTACTGTGGATAGTCCTTACTGTGGATAGTCCTTAGTGTGGATAGTCCTTAGTGTGGATAGTCCTTACTGTGGATAGTCCTTACTGCGGATAGATAGTAAAAGCCCAAAATAAATTCTAAAAAAGATACCCTTATCTAGGATCAAAAGAGTCTCTCACCTGAGCTCTACTATTGTCTACAACAGAATGTCTGCCTGGAGCATTTAAAGTGACGTTATTGATCTGTTTCTCACTGCAAACAGAGCTAACCAGCCTAACTCCACACCCTAACTAACCAGCATAACTCCACACCCTAACTAACCAGCCTAACTCCACACCCTAACTAACCAGCCTAACTCTACACCATAACTAACCAGCCTAACTCCACACCATAACTAACCAGTCTAACTAACCTAACCAGCCTAACTCCACACCCTAACTAACCAGTCTAACTCCACACCCTAACTAACCAGCCTAACTCCACACCATAACTAACCAGCCTAACTCCACACCCTAACTAACCAGCCTAACTCCACACCCTAACTAACCAGTCTAACTCCACACCCTAACTAACCAGCCTAACTCCACACCCTAACTAACCAGTCTAACTCCACACCCTAACTAACCAGCCTAACTCCACACCATAACTAACCAGCCTAACTCTACACCATAACTAACCAGCCTAACTCCACACCATAACTAACCAGCCTAACTCCACACCATAACTAACCAGCCTAACTCCACACCATAACTAACCAGCCTAACTCCACACCATAACTAACCAGCCTAACTCTACACCATAACTAACCAGCCTAACTCTACACCATAACTAACCAGCCTAACTCTACACCATAACTAACCAGCCTTACACACCATAATTAACTCATGACATTGAACGTAGTTTTGCATTTCCTCTGATTTTCTCTTCATTCGGAGTAATCAAAAAATATGTAAACAAATGTTGTTTTCATGCATCTGAATATGATTAATTATCCCACAGTAATCCTAGCTACACTTGTAAAGACTTTTCAGAGGAGATTACCATTTCCAAACTGACAACCATGACAGTTGAGAGCATTCTGTAAGTCTTAGATTAAAGGTCACAGCTATCG
>NC_056433.1:85327827-85369653 GCF_018296145.1 Oncorhynchus tshawytscha
ATCACGGCCGGATGTGTGATACAGCCTGGATTCGAACCAGGGTGTCTGTAGTGACGCCTTGAGCACTGAGATGCAGTGCCTTAGACTGCTGCCCCACTCGGGGGCCCCATAAATAGTCAATGTCATAAGCATCTAACAGTACATTACATCTGTGATGAAAACACTTACTTATACTATACAACAATATAAACGCAACAGGTAAAAGTGTTTGTTCCCATTGTTCATGAGCTGAAATAAAAGATCCCAGAAATGTCCCATATTCACAAAACACAGCTTATTTCTCTCAAATTATATTTGTTTACACCCCTGTTAGTGAGCATTTCTCCTTTGCCAAGATAATCCATCTACCTGACAGGTGTGGCATATCAAGAAGCTGATTAAACAGTATGATCATTACACAGGTGCACCTTGCGCTGGGAACAATAAAAGACCACTCTAAAATGTGCAGTTTTGTCACACAACACAATGCCACAGATGTCTCAAGTTTTGAGGGAGAGTGTAATTGGCATGCTGACTGCAGGAATGTCCACCAGAGCTGTTGCCAGATAATTGAATGTTAATTTCTCTACCATAAGCCGCCTCCAACATTTTTTAAAATAATTTGGCAGTACGTCCAACAGACATCACAACTGCAGACCACGTGTAACCATGCCAGCCCAGGACCTCCACATCCGGCTTCTTCACCTGCGGGATCACCTGAGACCAGCCACCCGGACAGCTGATGAAACTGAGGGTTACTTCTGCTTGTAATGAAGCCATTTTGTGGAGAAAAAAATCATTCTGATTAGCTGGGCCTGGCTCCCCAGTGGGTGGGCCTGACTCCCAAGTGGGTGATGCCCTTCCCAGGCCCACCCATGGCTGCGCCCTACCCAGTCATGTGAAATCCATAGATTAGGGTCTAATTAATTAATTATTGCAGTCAGCATGCCAATTTACTTGTATGAACTGTATCTCAGTAAAATCTTTGAAATTGTTGCATGTTGCGTTTATATTTCTGTTCAGTATAGTTTTATACTGTACAGTAGCAAGGCAAGCATGGTTAAAACCAATGTGATCACTAAGTTAAGCATAGGTTTAAATACACTATGTAAATCAGACATGCTCCCCAGCCCAGACAGGTAAAAGTGAACCTGCTACTTGGCCATTATAGAATTGACACGGGTCTCCCCCTTCCCTTCCTCAGGAGCTAGCTGGGGCAGGTGCTGCAAGCAGGGTGTGGGTTCAGGGTGTATGGGGGATACAGGCAGGGTGTGGGTGGGATACAGACAGGGTGTATGGGTTCATAGGGGTGTACAGGCAGGTTGTGGGTGGGATACAGACAGGGTGTATGGGGGATACAGGGGGATACAGGCAGGGTGTGGGTAGGATAGGCAGACAGGGTGTATGGGGGGATACAGGCAGGGTGTGGGTGGGGATGGGGATACAGACAGGATGTATGGGTGGGGATACAGGGGGGATACAGGCAGGGGTGTGGGTGGGGATACAGGCAGGGTGTTTTGGGGATACAGGCAGAGTGTACAGGCAGATGGGGGGGGATATAGGCAGAGTGAGTGTATGGGGGATACAGGCAGGTTGTGGGTGGGATACAGGCACAGGGTGTATGGGGTAATCATGATGTCATCCTGTAACTGTGTAACTGAAACCTGTTCTCACTTTGAAGCTGGAGATTTGTTCAGTTTTCCTGTTGACGTCAGGAAGGATGATCTGTTTCCGGGGATTCTTTTTTAATTCAGGCCACGTGAATGGATAGGCAGACGGACAGACCTCAACATCACAAGCCTTCCCGTCTGTCATCGTGGGTAGAGGCTTCTTTTTTTTTCAGACAGAAATCAGCAAAATAAAGAAATAAATATATATAAAAAAAGAAGAATACAACTGTGAAGGACTTTTAAAATCTTTTTACTCCTTAGTTGAACAAGCTAGTGGATAAAGACCCCCCCCTTTCTCCCCCAAAAACCCTCTTTAAAGTTATTTCAAATTTTTCAGCAAGGCTTTGAGAAATCTGTTTGTTTGAGGGCAGCATTAGATGTGACCAGCGTTTTATTGTGACATAAAACCGCATTTCTTCCTCGGCAGATTAAAAATAAAATCGGTTAATAAGAAAAGCTGTCAGCAGCAGAAAATGGCTGACATAATCCGTTTATCCTCCAAGCAATAAAGATATTGGTCCTTGGGAGTCTCTTTCCTCTTATGTTATTTTGCCCAAAACATTATCTTCTATGCATTCAGATGGAAGAAGTCATATGGGAGATAGAAAGAAAATGACAGATACAAAAAATATATAATATCCTTTCATTCTCCATCACAACGTTCACAGGAGGGCACACACACACACACACGAGGCTGAACAAAAACAACACATAGAAAATAAAATAAAAAATGAAGAGAGACAGAGAGAGAGGATGAGAGAGAGAGAGAGGATGAGAGAGGAAGAGGAAGAGAGAGAGCGAGAGGAAGAGAGACAGAGAGGAACAGAGAGAGAGAGAGAGAGAGAGAGAGGAAGATAGAGGATGAGAGAGGAAGAGAGAAAGAGAGAGGGAGACAGAGAGAGAAAGAAAAGGAGAAAGGAAGTGAGAGAGGGGAAGCACTGGCACAGGGTAGCAGACTAGTAGTGGTTCTGAAGCAGTGTGATGAGGAGATTACGGCCGACTAGAAGGGTCAACTAGAGGAAGCAGCCCACAGGAAGCCCCATAGCACTGGTTCAGACGGGTGCAACTCTATCCTCTCTGTCGGCCTGCCAGCCTCCCTCAGCCTCCCTCAGCCGGCCAGCCTCCCTCAGCCTGCCAGCCTGACATGCAGATAAGAGCCGTAGTCAAATAGAAATTAATTGTGCGGTGGCAGGTGGACCTGAAAAAGTGAGAGAACAGTGGAGTCAAGGAGAAGAGAGAGGTGGGCTCTGCATCACTAAATCTGCGTCCCAAATGGCAACCTATTCCCTTTAAATTGGGACACAAGTACTACCACTACTGCTACTACTAGTACTGCTACTACTAGTACTGCTACTACTAGTACTGCTACTACCAGTACTGCTACTACTAGTACTGCTACTACTAGTACTGCTACTACTAGTACTGCTACTACCAGTACTGCTACTACCAGTACTGCTACTACTAGTACTGCTACTACTAGTACTGCTACTACTAGTACTGCTACTACGACCAGTAACACTACTATTACTACTACTACTAATAATAATACTACTACTACTACTACCACTACCTTTAATAATAATAATAATAATACTACTACAACTAGTACTACTACTTCTATAACAACTACTACTATTACTACTACTACTACTACTACCACTACTACTACTACTACTACCACTACTACTACTACTACTACTAACACTACTACTACTACTACCACTACTACTGCTACTACTACTACTTCTACTACTACTACTACTACTACTACTACTACTACTACTACCTCTTATAATACACACCTGTTCAGATGACCTCTTATTTTACATACCTGTTTACATTTGTTTACATTAACTCTTATTTCACACGCCTGTTTACATTACCTCTTATATTACACACCTGTTCACATGACCTCTTATTTTACAGACCAAAACCACTCATATGATCTTCTACATGGATGATCATACAGCACAGTGTATCCTGCCTCAGGGATAAGAGCCAGCCACTGAGACGGAGACTGTGTCCCAAATGGCACGCTATTCCCTACGTACTGCACTACTTTGGGCTCTGGTCAAAAGTAGTGCACTATAAATTAAATAGGGTGCCATTTGGAACGTAGACAGAGATCCTGGGTTCCAAAGGAGGCTGTGAGGGACAGAACCCCCAGAGGAGGCTTTCACTCAGGGGAAGATCACCTGACTAACGGGTTTGTCTGGGCACCAGGAAGGTGTACGTGAGTCTGTGAGACTCAGGTCAGGAAATGTTGATTTGGATCTTATCTGTGGCCGGTGGATTTAGTAAGGAGGGAAGTGTAGTGATGGGTGAGGAAGGGGGGATATAGTGGGTGAGGTAGGGGGATATAGTGGGTGAGGTAGTGGGGATATAGTGGGTGAGGAAGGGGGATATAGTGGGTGAGGTAGGGGGATATAGTGGGTGAGGAAGGGGGATATAGTGAGTGAGGTGAGGGGATATAGTGGGTGAGGTAGGGGGATATAGTGAAAGAGGTGAGGGGGATATAGTGGGTGAGGTAAAGTGGATATAGTGAGTGAGGTAGTGGGGATATAGTGGGTGAGGTAGGGGGATATAGTGAGTTAGGTGAGGGGGATATAGTGAGTGAGGTAGGGGGATATAGTGAGTGAGGTAGGGGGAATATAGTGAGTGAGGTGAGGGGGATATAGTGAGTGAGGTAGGGGGATATAGTGAGTGAAGTAGGGGGATATAGTGAGTGAGGTGAGGGGGATATAGTGAGTGAGGTGAGGGGGATATAGTGGGTGAGGTAGGGGATATAGTGAGTGAGGTAGGGGGATATAGTGGGTGAGGTAGTGGGGATATAGTGAGTGAGGTGAGGGGGATATAGTGGGTGAGGTAGTGGGTGAGGTAAAGTGGATATAGTGGGTGAGGTAGGGGGATATAGTGAGTGAGGTAGGGGGATATACTGAGTGAGGTGTGAGGGGGATATAGTGGGTGAGGTAAAGTGGATATAGTGAGTGAGGTGAGGGGGATATAGTGAGTGAGGTGAGGGGGATATAGTGAGTGAGGTAGGGGGATATAGTGAGTGAGGTGAGGGGGATATAGTGAGTGAGGTGAGGGGGATATAGTGGGTGAGGTAGGGGGATATAGTGAGTGAGGTAGGGGGATATAGTGAGTGAGGTGAGGGGGATATAGTGGGTGAGGTAGGGGGATATAGTGAGTGAGGTGAGGGGGATATAGTGGGTGAGGTAGTGGGTGAGGTAAAGTGGATATAGTGGGTGAGGTAGGGGGATATACTGAGTGAGGTGAGGGGGATATAGTGGGTGAGGTAAAGTGGATATAGTGAGTGAGGTAGTGGGGATATAGTGGGTGAGGTAGGGGGATATAGTGAGTGAGGTGAGGGGGATATAGTGGGTGAGGTAGTGGGTGATGTAAAGTGGATATAGTGGGTGAGGTGAGGGGGATATAGTGAGTGAGGTGAGGGGGATATAGTGGGTGAGGTAGGGAGGATATAGTGAGTGAGATGAGGGGGATATAGTGGGTGAGGTAAAGTGGATATAGTGAGTGAGGTAGTGGGGATATAGTGGGTGAGGTAGGGGGATATAGTGAGTTAGGTGAGGGGGATATAGTGAGTGAGGTAGGGGGATATAGTGAGTGAGGTAGGGGGAATATAGTGGGTGAGTTAGGGGGATATAGTGAAAGAGGTGAGGGGGATATAGTGGGTGAGGTAAAGTGGATATAGTGAGTGAGGTAGTGGGGATATAGTGGGTGAGGTAGGGTTGGATATAGTGAGTTAGGTGAGGGGATATAGTGAGTGAGGTAGGGGGATATAGTGAGTGAGGTAGGGGGATATAGTGAGTGAGGTGAGGGGGATATAGTGGGTGAGGTAGTGGGTGAGGTAAAGTGGATATAGTGGGTGAGGTGAGGGGGATATAGTGAGTGAGGTGAGGGGGAATATAGTGAGTGAGGTGAGGGGGATATAGTGAGTGAGGTAGGGGGATATAGTGAGTGAGGTGAGGGGGATATAGTGAGTGAGGTGAGGGGGATATAGTGGGTGAGGTAGGTGGGATATAGTGAGTGAGGTAGGGGTTTATAGTGAGTGAGGTGAGGGGAATATAGTGGGTGAGGTAGGGGGATATAGTGAGTAAGGTGAGGGGATATAGTGGGTGAGGTAGTGGGTGAGGTAAAGTGGATATAGTGGGTGAGGTGAGGGGGATATAGTGAGTGAGGTGAGGGGGATATAGTGAGTGAGGTGAGGGGGATATAGTGAGTGAGGTAGGGGGATATAGTGAGTGAGGTGAGGGGGATATTGTGAGTGAGGTGAGGGGGATATAGTGGGTGAGGTAGGGGGATATAGTGAGTGAGGTAGGGGGATATAGTGAGTGAGGTGAGGGGGATATAGTGGGTGAGGTAGGGGGATATAGTGAGTAAGGTGAGGGGGATATAGTGGGTGAGGTAAAGTGGATATAGTGGGTGAGGTAGGGGGATATAGTGAGTGAGGTAGGGGGATATACTGAGTGAGGTGATGGGGATATAGTGGGTGAGGTAAAGTGGATATAGTGAGTGAGGTGAGGGGGATATAGTGGGTGAGGTAGTGGGTGAGGTAAAGTGGATATAGTGGGTGAGGTGAGGGGGATATAGTGAGTGAGGTGAGGGGGATATAGTGGGTGAGGTAGGGGGATATAGTGAGTGAGATGAGGGGGATATAGTGGGTGAGGTAAAGTGGATATAGTGAGTGAGGTAGTGGGGATATAGTGGGTGAGGTAGGGGGGTATAGTGAGTTAGGTGAGGGGGATATAGTGAGTTAGGTAGGGGGATATAGTGAGTGAGGTGAGGGGGATATAGTGAGTGAGGTGGGGATATAGTGGGTGAGGTAAAGTGGATATAGTGAGTGAGGGGAGGGGGATATAATGAGTGAGGAAGGAGGGATATAGTAAGTGAGGTGAGTGGGATATAGTAGGTGAGGTGAGGGGGATATAGTGAGTGAGGAAGGAGGGATATAGTAAGTGAGGTAGGGGATATAATGAATGAGGTGAGGGGGATAAAATGAGTGAGGAAGAAGGGAGGGATATAGTGAGTGAGGTAAAGTGGATATAGTGGGTGAGGAAGGAGGGATGTAATGAGTGAGGTCAGGCGATGTGTGCTGTACCTCTGTTTAATCATGTCGGTTTGGCTGGTAATGAAATTTGATTATGCCTCTAAACGTGGGCGAACGCTAGCAGGGAGGGGGGTCATAGGGGTGGGGAAATATTAATATCTTCTTAGATGATGCATGAAACCCTGGTGCGTAATTTACCTCTATTCGCCTTGTCCGCCGCCAAATTGTTAGCACTTCATCATTAGCATGGAACTTGTACATTTCCATTCGTCTTTCTGTAAGGCGGACCATGTTTGATTAATGCAGATACTGATTCATTAGTTTATCATCACTGTGGTTTTAACTGATCACTGCAAATCCATCATCCCCCGAACAGGGCCCTGCAGTGAGGAGAGGAGTACAAACAGCCATCATCCTTTGCGTCCAAAATAGCACGCTATTCCCCATAGGGATCTGGTCAAATGTAGTGCACTCTACTGTAGTGAATAGAGAACCATTTGGGACGCAGACGCAAGGCTATCTCAGGGAGATATTTTGGTAAGTCCTAATGGGGAGGGGTTGGTCATAACTCAGTCTGCCACGAGCCAAGCCCACTAGACTAAATGAGCTGCGATTGTGTGATTGTGTACTTGTGTCCAAGCACACCCAGCTATTAAAACGTGTCCATGCACACCCAACTATTAAAACGTGTCCATGCACACCCAACTATTAAAACGTGTCCATACTATTAAAACACCCTATTAAAACCATCCTATTAATTTATAAAAAAGCATTTATAAAAGAGAGAACAAGTTAATTTGATGCAGAAGTATATCCCAGTATAGACCTTATTGAAGGAAAAGAATATCAGTGCCGAACTCTGCAAATGATAATAACTGTTAATTAATGATAACAGCTGTTAATTAATGGTAATAGCTGTTAGTTAATGATAACAGCTGTTAATTGAGGGTAATCGCTGTTAATTAATGATAATAGCTGTTAATTGAGGGTCATAGAGGTTAATTGATGCTAACAGCAGTTAATGAATGATGATCTCTGTTAATTGATGATAATAGCTGTTAATAAAAGATAATAGAATTAACACTGTTTTTACATTGTCATATGTTTGCAAGTTGAGAAAATGTTAACAATATTTTGGGATGGCATTGAAAACAACGTGTGTCTTTTTCAAGAATATAGAAATTAAGTTAACTTCTTATAGTTTTCAAAGATTAAACAGGGTTGTTCTTTAAATCCACAGCTGTTTGCTCATCAGTGTTGGTTAAAGGATGCCTCTCTGGAGACTGAAGGAGTAGAAGAGGAATGTGTAATGATTTTCTCCCTGGGAAGGAGAGGAGGACCAAAATGCAGCGTGGTTATTTATAAACATCTTTAATGAAAGATGAAAACGTGAACACTATACAAAATAAGAAAACGTGGAAAAACCGAAACAGTCCTAACTGGTGCAAAACACAGAGACAGGAAACAACCACCCACAAGATACCTAAAGAATATGGCTGCCTAAATATGGTTCCCAATCAGAGACAACGATAAACACCTGCCTCTGATTGAGAACCACTCCAGGCAACCATAGACTTACCTAGAACACTCAACTGAACACAACCCCATAGACTACAAAACCCCTAGACAAAACAAGACACATAAATCACCCATGTCACACCCTGGCCTATCCAACATAATAAAGAAAACCCAGAATGCTAAGACCAGGGGGTGACAGAATGAAGCTGCAGAAGAGGAAGGGAAAGAAAAGTGAATAAACCATTGAGATTCTGGGCTCTCGAGTAGTGCAGCGGTCTAAGGCACTGGAGGCGTCACTACAGACCCTGGTTCCGTTCCAGGCTGTATCGCAGCGGTCTAAGGCGCTGGAGGCGTCACTACAGACCCTGGTTCCGTTCCAGGCTGTATCACAGCGGTCTAAGGCACTGGAGGCGTCACTACAGACCCTGGTTCCGTTCCAGGCTGTATCACAGCGGTCTAAGGCGCTGGAGGCGTTACTACAGACCCTGGTTCCGTTCCAGGCTGTATCGCAGCGGTCTAAGGCACTGGAGGCGTTACTACAGACCCTGGTTCCGTTCCAGGCTGTATCACAGCGGTCTAAGGCGCTGGAGGCGTCACTACAGACCCTGGTTCCGTTCCAGGCTGTATCGCAGCGGTCTAAGGCACTGGAGGCGTCACTACAGACCCTGGTTCCGTTCCAGGCTGTATCGCAGCGGTCTAAGGCACTGGAGGCGTCACTACAGACCCTGGTTCCGTTCCAGGCTGTATCGCAGCGGTCTAAGGCACTGGAGGCGTTACTACAGACCCTGGTTCCGTTCCAGGCTGTATCGCAGCGGTCTAAGGCGCTGGAGGCGTCACTACAGACCCTGGTTCCGTTCCAGGCTGTATCACAGCGGTCTAAGGCGCTGGAGGCGTCACTACAGACCCTGGTTCCGTTCCAGGCTGTATCACAGCGGTCTAAGGCACTGGAGGCGTCACTACAGACCCTGGTTCCGTTCCAGGCTGTATCGCAGCAGTCTAAGGCACTGGAGGCGTTACTACAGACCCTGGTTCCGTTCCAGGCTGTATCACAGCGGTCTAAGGCGCTGGAGGCGTCACTACAGACCCTGGTTCCGTTCCAGGCTGTATCACAGCGGTCTAAGGCACTGAGGCGTCACTACAGACCCTGGTTCCGTTCCAGGCTGTATCACAGCGGTCTAAGGCACTGGAGGCGTCACTACAGACCCTGGTTCCGTTCCAGGCTGTATCACAGCAGTCTAAGGCACTGCATCTCAGCGCTGGATGCGTCACTACAGACCCTGATTCCGTTCCAGGCTGTATCACAGCGGTCTAAGGCACTGCATCTCAGCGCTGGAGGCGTCACTACAGACCCTGGTTCCGTTCCAGGCTGTATCACAGCGGTCTAAGGCACTGCATCTCAGCGCTGGAGGCGTCACTACAGACCCTGGTTCCGTTCCAGGCTGTATCACAGCGGTCTAAGGCACTGCATCTCAGTGCTAGAGGCGTCACTACAGACCCTGGTTCCGTTCCAGGCTGTATCACAGCGGTCTAAGACACCTCATCTCAGTGCTAGAGGCATCACTACAGACCCTGGTTCCGTTCCAGGCTGTATCACAGCGGTCTAAGACACTGCATCTCAGTGCTGGAGGCGTCACTACAGACCCTGGTTCGATTCCAGGCTGTATCACAACTGGCCATGGTTGGGAGTCCCATAGGGCGGCTCACAATTGACCCAGCGTCGTCCGGCTTAGGGTTTATGGCTGGGGTAGGCCGTCATTTTAAATAAGAATTTGTTCTTAACTGACTTGCCTAGTTAAAAAAAGGCTAAATTAAAAATATATATATATATATCAGAACACGAAATGGACCGGTGTCTGAAGCAAGATAGAACCTGGGTCCGTCTGTGTGAAAGGGATCGACACAGAAAGGTGTATAATATCTATGATGACTACCCAGGTTGTTGCTACTGTAAGTATGTAACTGGATATGTTGGTGGGCAACATGGAACATAAAACTAGAAAACATGTTGGAGAGCAATAACCTTTCAAAAGCATTCAATGTAGCAAAGGTTAAAAAATTACAGTTAAAAAAAAAATCAATTTCTTTCTGTTTGAATAAGGGGTTAAATTCAAAAAATATATTTTTTTTAAAAAGAGAAAAGATGAACCTTCAAATTGTAATAACTGGGTGGCAGAGTGGCAGTGCTGGAAACACTATCTGCAGTAACCCATAGGGAGGGGGTCACACTCCTACATTCAGAGAGGGGGCAAGTTATTGTGGCCACGGTGTCACAAAAAACAAAGTTCTGCCTACACGGAGATGCTTGGGAATATGGTCACAATGGGGGACCATGTGTGGGTGTTTCAGGGGAAGGGGGTGGCAGGTAGCCTTGTGGTTAGAGCGTTGGGCCAGTAACCGCAAGGTTGCTAGATCGATCCCTCGAGCTGACAAGGAAAAAAAATCTGCCGTTCTGCCCCTGAACAAGGCAGTTAACCCTCTGTTCACCTAGGCCATCATTGTAAATAATATTTTGTTCTTAACTGACTTGCCTAGTTAAATAAAGGTTAAATAAAAAATATAAAAAATCAGACGTCCATCACCTAGGATGTGACAATGGTTAATCAAATCTGCTCAGTTTTGCAGGCCTTCTCATACAACTACAACTGTACATTAATTCATACATCAAGACCTTTCTTGAGTTGGGCTCTGGGATGGTGCAACAACTGTTGAGAATCTGAGTCTATGGGAAAGGGGTTGAGTGTGTATGAGTGTGTGTACAACAACTGTTGTGAGGGAGTAAAAAATATGTTGGTGCCAGTGTAGTGCAAGGACAACAACTTCTCCCTCAACGTCAGCAAGACAAAGGAGCTGATCGTGGACTACAGGAAAAGGCGGGCTGAACAGGCCCCCATTGACATTGACGGGGGGGGTCGAGAGTTTCAAGTTCCTTGGTGTCCACATCACCAACGAACTATCATGGTCCAAATATACCAAGACAGTGGTGAAGAGGGAATGACAAAACCTTTTCCCCCTCAGGAGACTGAAAAGATTTGGCATTGGCAACCAGATCCTCAAAAGGTTCTCCAGCTGCACCATCGAGAGCATCCTGACCGGTTGCATCACCACCTGCTATAGCAACTGCTCGGCATCTGACCGTAAGGCGCTACAGAGGGTAGTGAAGCTCAGAACATTGTCAGAGACTCCAGTCAACCAAATTATAGACTGTTTTCTCTGCTACCGCACGGCAAGCGGTACTCGAGCGCCAAGTCTAGGACCAAAAGGCTCCTCAACAGCTTCTACCCCCAAGCCATAAGACTGCTGAACAATTCATATAATCGCCACCAGACAATTTACATTGACCCCCCTCCCCCTTTTGTACACTGCTGCTACTCACTGTTTATTATCTATGCATAGTCACTTCACCCCCTCCTACAGGCACAAAATACCTTAACTAACCTGTACCCCCGCACACCTACTCAGTACTGGTGCCCCCTGTATATAGCCTCCACACCTACTCAGTACTGGTGCCCCCTGTATATAGCCTCCACACCTACTCAGTACTGGTGTCCTCTGTATATAGCCTCCACACCTACTCAGTACTGGTGTCCTCTGTATATAGCCTCCACACCTACTCAGTACTGGTGTCCTCTGTATATAGCCTCCACACCTACTCAGTACTGGTGTCCTCTGTATATAGCCTCCACACCTACTCAGTACTGGTGTCCTCTGTATATAGCCTCCACACCTACTCAGCACTGGTGTCCTCTGTATATAGCCTCCACACCTACTCAGTACTGGTGTCCTCTGTATATAGCCTCCACACCTACTCAGTACTGGTGTCCTCTGTATATAGCCTCCACACCTACTCAGTACTGGTGCCCTCTGTATATAGCCTCCACACCTACTCAGTACTGGTGTCCTCTGTATATAGCCTCCACACTGACCTAGTACTGGTGTCCTCTGTATATAGCCTCCACACCTACTCAGTACTGGTGTCCTCTGTATATAGCCTCCACACCTACTCAGTACTGGTGTCCTCTGTATATAGCCTCCACACCTACTCAGTACTGGTGTCCTCTGTATATAGCCTCCACACCTACTCAGTACTGGTGTCCTCTGTATATAGCCTCCACACTGACCTAGTACTGGTGTCCTCTGTATATAGCCTCCACACCTACTCAGTACTGGTGCCCTCTGTATATAGCCTCCACACCTACTCAGTACTGGTGTCCTCTGTATATAGCCTCCACACCTACTCAGTACTGGTGTCCTCTGTATATAGCCTCCACACCTACTCAGTACTGGTGTCCTCTGTATATAGCCTCCACACCTACTCAGTACTGGTGTCCTCTGTATATAGCCTCCACACCTACTCAGTACTGGTGTCCTCTGTATATAGCCTCCATACCTACTCAGTACTGGTGTCCTCTGTATATAGCCTCCACACCTACTCAGTACTGGTGTCCTCTGTATATAGCCTCCATACCTACTCAGTACTGGTGTCCTCTGTATATAGCCTCCACACCTACTCAGTACTGGTGTCCTCTGTATATAGCCTCCACACCTACTCAGTACTGGTGTCCTCTGTATATAGCCTCCACACCTACTCAGTACTGGTGTCCTCTGTATATAGCCTCCACACCTACTCAGTACTGGTGTCCTCTGTATATAGCCTCCACACTGACTCAGTACTGGTGCCCTCTGTATATAGCCTCCACACCTACTCAGTACTGGTGTCCTCTGTATATAGCCTCCACACCTACTCAGTACTGGTGTCCTCTGTATATAGCCTCCACACCTACTCAGTACTGGTGTCCTCTGTATATAACCTCGTTATTGTTATTTTATTGTTTTACTTTTTAAAGTGTAAAGGTTGGTAATGGCGAGACTGGTGAGAGGTAAAGATCCTTGCATAAATTGCCTACATTACTACATATATTAATTGCTCATTATGGAAAAGAAGATAAAACAGGATTTTAAAAATATATATATTTTTTAATGGCTATATATAATACATATCGAGTTGAGGGCGATGAATATGCATTTGGCGTTTGATCTACTTCTGTTCTGTGGGTGGCACTGTGTGCTCTTTTCAAAGGATGGGTCCCGGTCTCTCCGGGGCCATTGGACCGGGGGGGTCGGGGGGTCGGGATCTGCCGGGCATTGGGACGACAACCCAAGTCAGGATGAGGAGGGGTTTTAGCAGGTGGAATAGTGGGGACCAGTTGAAGGTTTACTTAGTGGCAATGCAAAGATCATGGTACAGCTATATAGACACTCCATCATCACGTTACTTTTTTAATGGTACGTTTACAAACAGATATTATGATGAATAGAATTGAAACTCTGTCTCATTATGGTAAATGGTGAAATAAGTATAGCCAATTCTAATTGTAATGGCTTAGCAGATCATTAGAAAAGAGAAGGAATATAATATCTATTGTTTACAGGAAACTCATTCAACAATTTTAGATTAAGTTTTGTGGGAAAAGGACTGTGGGGGTCGAAATATATTTCTCCCATGGGAAAAGAAAGTCAAAAGAGGTGATGATATTAATTAACACTAATTTTGATCCAAATGTGCAAATTGTCCAAACAGATCCTCGAGGTAGATGGATGACTTTAAAAATGTTATTGAGCAATAACCAAATATGCCTTATTAACCTATATGGTCCAAATAATGATGATCCAAGCTTCTTTGAAAATATATATAAGAAATGATCAACTCTACAAGCAACACTAGATTCTATTATTATGGTGGGATGTTTTTAATATGGTTTTAAACACCTCTATGGATCGTAAAGGAAATCACACTACAAACTATCATCCTCAGGCACTTAAGGAAAATCATGAATGTCATGGATATATTGGAATTAGTGGATATATGGAGGCTTAAATACCCTGACCTAGTGAGATATACATGGAGGTTTAATATCCTGACCTAGTGAGATATACATGGAGGAGGTTTAATATCCTGACCTAGTGAGATATACATGGAGGAGGTTTAATATCATGACCTATTGAGATATACATGGAGGAGGTTTAATATCCTGACCTAGTGAGATATAGGTTTAACCCTGACCTAGTGAGATATACATGGAGGTTTAATATCCTGACCTAGTGAGATATACATGGAGGTTTAATACCCTGACCTAGTGAGATATACATGGAGGTTTAATATCCTGACCTAGTGAGATATACATGGAGGAGGTTTAATATCCTGACCTAGTGAGATATACATGGAGGAGGTTTAATATCCTGACCTAGTGAGATATACATGGAGGAGGTTTAATATCCTGACCTAGTGAGATATACATGGAGGAGGTTTAATATCCTGACCTAGTGAGATATACATGGAGGAGGTTTAATATCCTGACCTAGTGAGATATACATGGAGGAGGTTTAATATCCTGACCTAGTGAGATATACATGGAGGTTTAATATCCTGACCTAGTGAGATATACATGGAGGAGGTTTAATATCCTGACCTAGTGAGATATACATGGAGGTTTAATATCCTGACCTAGTGAGATATACATGGAGGAGGTTTAATATCCTGACCTAGTGAGATATACATGGAGGTTTAATACCCTGACCTAGTGAGATATACATGGAGGTTTAATATCCTGAACTAGTGAGATATACATGGAGGTTTAATACCCTGACCTAGTGAGATATACATGGAGGTTTAATACCCTGACCTAGTGAGATATACATGGAGGAGGTTTAATATCCTGACCTAGTGAGATATACATGGAGGAGGTTTAATATCCTGACCTAGTGAGATATACATGGGAGGTTTAATATCCTGACCTAGTGAGTTTAATATACATGGAGGAGGTTTAATATCCTGACCTAGTGAGATATACATGGAGGAGGTTTAATATCCTGACCTAGTGAGATATACATGGAGGAGGTTTAATATCCTGACCTAGTGAGATATACATGGAGGAGGTTTAATATCCTGACCTAGTGAGATATACATGGAGGAGGTTTAATATCCTGACCTAGTGAGATATACATGGAGGAGGTTTAATATCCTGAGGAGGTTTAATATCCTGACCTAGTGAGATATACATGGAGGAGGTTTAATATCCTGACCTAGTGAGATATACATGAGGTTTAATATCCTGACCTAGTGAGATATACATGGGAGGTTTAATACCTGACCTAGTGAGATTACATGGAGGTTTAACCCTGACCTAGTGAGATATACATGGAGGTTTAATATCCTGACCTAGTGAGATATACATGGAGGTTTAATATCCTGACCTAGTGAGATATACATGGAGGTTTAATATCCTGACCTAGTGAGATATACATGGTGAGGTTTAATATCCTGACCTAGTGAGATATACATGGAGGAGGTTTAATATCCTGACCTAGTGAGATATACATGGAGGTTTAATATCCTGACCTAGTGAGATATACATGGAGGAGGTTTAATACCCTGACCTAGTGAGATATACATGGAGGAGGTTTAATACCCTGACCTAGTGAGATATACATGGAGGTTTAATATCCTGACCTAGTGAGATATACATGGAGGTTTAATACCCTGACCTAGTGAGATATACATGGAGGTTTAATACCCTGACCTAGTGAGATATACATGGAGGTTTAATACCCTGACCTAGTGAGATATACATGGAGGAGGTTTAATACCCTGACCTAGTGAGATATACATGGAGGTTTAATATCCTGACCTAGTGAGATATACATGGAGGAGGTTTAATATCCTGACCTA
The DNA here is from genome assembly GCF_018296145.1 of Oncorhynchus tshawytscha. NCBI lineage: Eukaryota > Metazoa > Chordata > Actinopteri > Salmoniformes > Salmonidae > Oncorhynchus > Oncorhynchus tshawytscha. The sequence continues at coordinate 85,343,789 of NC_056433.1, forward strand.
GTGAGATATACATGGAGGTTTAATATCCTGACCTAGTGAGATATACATGGAGGAGGTTTAATATCCTGACCTAGTGAGATATACATGGAGGAGGTTTAATACCCTGACCTAGTGAGATATACATGGAGGAGGTTTAATACCCTGACCTAGTGAGATATACATGGAGAGGTTTAATACCCTGACCTAGTGAGATATACATGGAGGAGGTTTAATATCCTGACCTAGTGAGATATACATGGAGAGGTTTATACTGATGTGAGATATACATGGAGGTTTAATACCCTGACCTAGTGAGATATACATGGAGGAGGTTTAATATCCTGACCTAGTGAGATATACATGGAGGAGGTTTAATATCCTGACCTAGTGAGATATACATGGAGGAGGTTTAATACCCTGACCTAGTGAGATATACATGGAGGAGGTTTAATACCCTGACCTAGTGAGATATACATGGAGGAGGTTTAATACCCTGACCTAGTGAGATATACATGGAGGAGGTTTAATACCCTGACCTAGTGAGATATACATGGAGTAGGTTTAATACCCTGACCTAGTGAGGTTTAATACCCTGACCTAGTGAGATATACATGGAGGAGGTTTAATACCCTGACCTAGTGAGATATACATGGAGGAGGTTTAATATCCTGACCTAGTGAGATATACATGGAGGAGGTTTAATATCCTGACCTAGTGAGATATACATGGAGGAGGTTTAATACCCTGACCTAGTGAGATATACATGGAGGAGGTTTAATACCCTGACCTAGTGAGATATACATGGAGGTTTAATACCCTGACCTAGTGAGATATACATGGAGGTTTAATATCCTGACCTAGTGAGATATACATGGAGGAGGTTTAATATCCTGACCTAGTGAGATATACATGTGAGATACCCTGACATGGTTTAATATACAGTGAGATATACATGGAGGTTTAATACCCTGACCTAGTGAGATATACATGGAGGAGGTTTAATATCCTGACCTAGTGAGATATACATGGAGGAGGTTTAATATCCTGACCTAGTGAGATATACATGGAGGTTTAATATCCTGACCTAGTGAGATATACATGGAGGTTTAATATCCTGACCTAGTGAGATATACATGGAGGTTTAATATCCTGACCTAGTGAGATATACATGGAGGTTTAATATCCTGACCTAGTGAGATATACATGGAGGTTTAATATCCTGACCTAGTGAGATATACATGGAGGAGGTTTAATATCCTGACCTAGTGAGATATACATGGAGGTTTAATATCCTGACCTAGTGAGATATACATGGAGGTTTAATATCCTGACCTAGTGAGATATACATGGAGGAGGTTTAATATCCTGACCTAGTGAGATATACATGGAGGAGGTTTAATATCCTGACCTAGTGAGATATACATGGAGGAGGTTTAATACCCTGACCTAGTGAGAGGTTTAATATCCTGACCTAGTGAGATATACATGGAGGAGGTTTAATATCCTGACCTAGTGAGATATACATGGAGGAGGTTTAATATCCTGACCTAGTGAGATATACATGGAGGAGGTTTAATACCCTGACCTAGTGAGATATACATGGAGGTTTAATACCCTGACCTAGTGAGATATACATGGAGGAGGTTTAATACCCTGACCTAGTGAGATATACATGGAGGTTTAATACCCTGACCTAGTGAGATATACAAGGTTTAATCCTGACCTAGTGAGATATACATGGAGGAGGTTTAATACCCTGACCTAGTGAGATATACATGGAGGAGGTTTAATATCCTGACCTAGTGAGATATACATGGAGGAGGTTTAATATCCTGACCTAGTGAGATATACATGGCAGAGGCTTAATCAAGCTAGTCATCTTGATTACTTTCTTATGTCATTCTCTCTCTGGCACCAAAAAGTTAAAAAGTGTTGATAGGGGTCAGAATGCCGTCGGATCATCACATAATTGGCATATATATTACTCTTACAGAATTGGATTGGTTTTCCCAGCAGGACAATGCTCCATGCCACACAGCCAGGTCAATCAAGGTGTGGATGGAGGACCACCAGATCAAGACCCTGTCATGGCCAGCCCAATCTCCAGACCTGAACCCCATTGAAAACCTCTGGAATGTGATCAAGAGTAAGATAGATGGTCACAAGCCGCCAAACAAAGCCGAGCTGCTTGAATTTCTGCACCAGGAGTGGCATAAAGTCACCCGACATCAATGTGAAAGACTGGTGGAGAGGAGAGCATGCCAAGACGCATGAAAGCTGGGATTGAAAATCAGGGTTATTCCACTAGATATTGATTTCTGAACTCTTCCTAAGTTAAAACATTAGTATTGTGTTGTTTAAAAATGAATATGACCTTATTTTCTTTGCATCATTCGAGGTCTGACAACACCGCATCTTTTTCTTGTTATTTTGACCAGTTGTCATTTTCTGCAAATAAGTGCTCTAAATGACAATGATTTTATTTGAAATATGGGATAAATGTTGTCAGTAGTTTATAGAATAGAACAAAAAATGTAATTTTACCCGAATAGATATATAAATACTAAAACCAGAGAAATTTATAATTTTGCTGTGGTCTCAATGTTTTTCAGAGCTGTATATATTATATATTTACCAAAAACATATGGGGGGGGGACTGGAAACGATGCAGGTAATTACATTGACGGAAGCAACAATCTATCCGCAATATTAAAGCTGATCCACCCCCTAATTTGTTTGTTTTTTATAATAAAATAATACAAATAACTGGGAAAGACAAATGAATTGGTAGATGGTATCTCTGAATAATGAGCTTCTCATTATTGTCATTTAATATATCCTTGTGGACCAGAATCCATCTTCCCAAAGGAACGTTGTGAGATTAGTCTGAGTCACCCCTAGCCAGACCTCATCCTTGATGAAAATGTATAGCACTGTAAACCAAACATGATAATTGTGCTTAATAGTAAGGCCTTGAGTCTTTTGTCTCTATGAAGCCATGCAGCAAAATGAAAGGCTTTTGAGAGGGGGGTTGATCATCATCCGCTTCCTTTCTGTCTCCTTTGCCCCCTCTCTTCGCCTCAGCTTGGAATGAAAGGCTTTAATTGACTTCAGGGGCCAAATCTGGTGATGGTCTCCTGGCTCGCATCCACGGAAGCCTCAAGCAAAGATCTGAACGCCCTCTTCTTATTTACAGTTGATTTATCAAATGTTACAACTTCTGAGAAAGCCATGTTGACAAGGTTAGGAGGTGAAACTTGTCAAGGAAGCGGGTGGAAGTCGAGGTGAACAACAGGTGATCTCAACAGTCTACCTCTGCTCCCTGTGTGAGTCCCAACATCCTACCTCTGCTCCCTGTGTGAGTCCCAACATCCTACCTCTGCTCCCTGTGTGAGTCCCAACATCCTACCTCTGCTCCCTGTGTGAGTCCCAACATCCTACCTCTGCTCCCTGTGTGAGTCCCAACATCCTACCTCTGCTCCCTGTGTGAGTCCCAACATCCTACCTCTGCTCCCTGTGTGAGAGTCCTGTGTGAGTCCCAACATCCTACCTCTGCTCCCTGTGTGAGTCCCAACATCCTACCTCTGCTCCCTGTGTGAGTCCCAACATCCTACCTCCCTGCTGAGTCCCAACATCCCCTCTGCTCCCTGTGTGAGTCCCAACATCCTACCTCTGCTCCCTGTGTGAGTCCCAACATCCTACCTCTGCTCCCTGTGTGAGTCCCAACATCCTACCTCTGCTCCCTGTGTGAGTCCCAACATCCTACCTCTGCTCCTGTGTGAGTCCCAACATCCTACCTCTGCTCCCTGTGTGAGTCCCAACATCCTACCTCTGCTCCCTGTGTGAGTCCCAACATCCTACCTCTGCTCCCTGTGTGAGTCCCAACATCCTACCTCTGCTCCCTGTGTGAGTCCCAACATCCTACCTCTGCTCCTGTGTGAGTCCCAACATCCTACCTCTGCTCCCTGTGTGAGTCCCAACATCCTACCTCTGCTCCCTGTGTGAGTCCCAACATCCTACCTCTGCTCCCTGTGTGAGTCCCAACATCCTACCTCTGCTCCTGTGTGAGTCCCAACATCCTACCTCTGCTCCCTGTGTGAGTCCCAACATCCTACCTCTGCTCCCTGTGTGAGTCCCAACATCCTACCTCTGCTCCCTGTGTGAGTCCCAACATCCTACCTCTGCTCCCTGTGAGTCCCAACATCCTACCTCTGCTCCCTGTGTGAGTCCCAACATCCTACCTCTGCTCCCTGCGTGAGTCCCAACATCCTACCTCTGCTCCCTGTGTGAGTCCCAACATCCTACCTCTGCTCCCTGTGTGAGTCCCAACATCCTACCTCTGCTTCATACAGTATGTGAGTCAGGTATGTCTCTGTTACTATGGAGGGTAAGTGGCTGTCCAGGTGACATCGTTCCACATGAAAACACAAGCAGTAGGCATGCACCGTACCACTTTAATGGGAAAATTCAAATATTTTCCAATCCTTGTGCAGACGGTCATAACATTGTCACACCACAGTGCAGTATTAACTGACGGTTGGCGATAACAGGGTCTGAGTCCAGCAACAAATCCCACCCGCGTTCACTCAGCGTGGCCCAGAGAGCAGCTCTCTCTCTCTCTCTCTCTCTCTCTCTCGTATCAGCCTAGGCAGGGGCAGACATGGACTTACAGCATCAGAAACTTAATGAGCACTTGGCGCCACTTAACACCGAGTGCTACCAGATATGCCTTTTAATATCTCCTCCTGCTAGTCAGGACTCCTTGCCATAATACTGTCATTTCAGTTTTGTAATCCCATCTATTAGTGTGAGGTTTGAGGTTAACGCAGAGGCAAAGGCATGTAACACTATAGCCTTTTAATATCTCCCCTAGTACTGCATTAGGCTATAGTCTAGCTGGTCCCCTCAGCTGGGGTTGGTGTCCCACTGCATTAGGCTATAGTCTAACTAGTCCCCTCAGCTGGGGTTAGTGTCCCACTGCATTAGGCTATAGTCTAACTAGTCCCCTCAGCTGGGGTTGGTGTCCCACTGCATTAGGCTATAGTCTAACTAGTCCCCTCAGCTGGGGTTGGTGTCCCACTGCATTAGGCTATAGTCTAACTAGTCCCCTCAGCTGGGGTTAGTGTCCCACTGCATTAGGCTATAGTCTAGCTGGTCCCCTCAGCTGGGGTTGGTGTCCCACTGCATTAGGCTATAGTCTAACTAGTCCCCTCAGCTGGGGTTGGTGTCCCACTGCATTAGGCTATAGTCTAGCTAGTCCCCTCAGCTGGGGTTGGTGTCCCACTGCATTAGGCTATAGTCTACTAGTCCCCTCACTAGTCCCCTCAGCTGGGGTTGGTGTCCCACTGCATTAGGCTATAGTCTAGCTCCCCTCAGCTGGGGGTGCATTAGGCCCCTCAGCTGGGGTTGGTGTCCCACTGCATTAGGCTATAGTCTAGCTGGTCCCCTCAGCTGGGGTTGGTGTCCCACTGCATTAGGCTATAGTCTAACTAGTCCCCTCAGCTGGGGTTGGTGTCCCACTGCATTAGGCTATAGTCTAGCTGGTCCCCTCAGCTGGGGTTGGTGTCCCACTGCATTAGGCTATAGTCTAACTAGTCCCCTCAGCTGGGGTTGGTGTCCCACTGCATTAGGCTATAGTCTAACTAGTCCCCTCAGCTGGGGTTGGTGTCCCACTGCATTAGGCTATAGTCTAACTAGTCCCCTCAGCTGGGGTTAGTGTCCCACTGCATTAGGCTAAAGTCTAACTAGTCCCCTCAGCTGGGGTTAGTGTCCCACTGCATTAGGCTATAGTCTAGCTGGTCCCCTCAGCTGGGGTTGGTGTCCCACTGCATTAGGCTATAGTCTAGCTGGTCCCCTCAGCTGGGGTTGGTGTCCCACTGCATTAGGCTATAGTCTAGCTGGTCCCCTCAGCTGGGGTTGGTGTCCCACTGCATTAGGTTAAAGTCTAACTAGTCCCCTCAGCTGGGGTTAGTGTCCCACTGCATTAGGTTAAAGTCTAACTAGTCCCCTCAGCTGGGGTTAGTGTCCCACTGCATTAGGTTAAAGTCTAACTAGTCCCCTCAGCTGGGGTTGGTGTCCCACTGCATTAGGTTAAAGTCTAACTAGTCCTCTCAGCTGGGGTTGGTGTCCCACTGCATTAGGTTAAAGTCTAACTAGTCCTCTCAGCTGGGGTTGGTGTCCCACTGCATTAGGTTAAAGTCTAACTAGTCCTCTCAGCTGGGGTTGGTGTCCCACTGCATTAGGTTAAAGTCTAACTAGTCCTCTCAGCTGGGGTTAGTGTCCCACTGCATTAGGTTAAAGTCTAACTAGTCCTCTCAGCTGGGGTTGGTGTCCCACTGCATTAGGTTAAAGTCTAACTAGTCCTCTCAGCTGGGGTTGGTGTCCCACTGCATTAGGTTAAAGTCTAACTAGTCCTCTCAGCTGGGGTTGGTGTCCCACTGCATTAGGTTAAAGTCTAACTAGTCCTCTCAGCTGGGGTTAGTGTCCCACTGCATTAGGTTAAAGTCTAACTAGTCCTCTCAGCTGGGGTTAGTGACACAGCAACGGTGGACCCATGGAATAGCCAACAGCCATAGAACTAGCCACATGTAAACGTCCAAATGTGATTTCCAACTTTTTACAGTTATTGATCATAATATTATTAGGAAACTCTAGTCTAGAGCGCACGGTTAAATGATGTTTGAGAGCATTGTTTAAATCTGTAAATGGTTATAAAGGAGTGAGAAATAGATGTCATTGTTGCAGAAGTTTGTGAGTGGGCAACATACAAGTGCACTATTATCCTAAATTGACATGTTGAATAATGTTTTTACCATCTAAAATAATTTTATATTGCTTTAATTTCCCTAATGTGGACAGTTTGTGTCACTACTTTACACAAGCTTGCATTTTCATGTCCTTTTGACTTGTTGACGTTAGTATAAAAGTTTATAGTTAATCACGATGAAATATGATCCATTGTTTAAAACAGATCAATATCTATGGTTTCATACCGTTGATTTTGTTACATGCTGGTGTGCGCGGGACTTAGAACGCAGAGTTAATTTGACCAACTCTAAACGGCATTAGAACGATTCGGCTGGTCTCTCTTTAGAAGTCGATGGACACACACACCAATTACATGAATTTGACAGTCAAACTAACACTTGATAAATAGCAGACAACCGTTGTCACTGTTGATATCCTGTGTCGCGTCGTGATTCGTTAAAGTTAACTTAACAGAAAAAGTGGTTTGATACAATTTCTGTGATGGAAGCCTCCCGAAATCAACATCAAAAGTTCCAAAATATAGAAATAAGCCTTCTACAAGTTCTCATCTAACCAATCATGTATAGCTTATTCCAAGTGTGTGTGTGGACTTTGAATAGTGTCAGTATAAACAGCACTACACAAATCAAATCAAATGTATTTATATAGCCCTTCGTACATCAGCTGATATCTCAAAGTGCTGTACAGAAACCCAGTCTAAAACCCCAAACGGCAAGCAATGCAGGTGTACCTCTTCTGTATTGTGGATTTCAGCTTGATTTCAATGGAAAATATTTAACAAAGAAAGTGTTGCATTACACTGACCGACTTGAATCAAAAAATGCACCACTTCAAAAATGTAGCTAGTTGTCTTCTACAAAGCGTCCTGTTGACCAGTGATGTACACATTATTCCCTGTGGTTTTGGGAAGCTGTGTTAGTTTTAACAGGACGTGCAACCTCATCTCCCCTCTAGATTTCAACATGATAATCAATATGAGTGATTGACAAAACAGTGTGTTTCTGTTTTTGGTGACCCCCCCATATCACAATGTAGCTGACTGTGTTCTGAAGGTTGTCCTCTAACCAGTGATTAAAAATATTTCCAGTCCCCCCCCCATAATCGATGACTGATGTATTGCCACTTGTCAAAGCAATAGGGGTTTTGGTGCAAGGTGCTTTAAAAAACACAAGTAATATGATTCCTATACTATGTATGCGTTGATTGTAAATTGTATGTTTAGGTTTTCAACATATCACAAACAGTTTCTGCATCTTGGTTATTGATTTGGACACTTTTAAAACTGTGTTTTGACATTAGGCTATTTATCAACATGTCTTTCAACAGGAAGTAGCGACCTCATAATTTTCAACTTAAATTTTAGGAATATAAATCATTAATTTCCAATGGTATTATACGTAATCAGGTTGTTTTTTTAAAACTGCTCAATGAGTCCAAAAGTGTGCTGTGATCGATTTGATGATGCACCAGATGTCACCAGAACATTTTCAATGGTTTCTAACAAAATGGAAAACCTATATGATGAGTAGACATGGACAAACAGGATGCATAGCCAGGTTTTCTTTTAATAAACCCACTTCTACTCTGTCATCCATATTATTTCAGAATAGCACGAGTAGTTCTGTCTCTTCATTTTGCATAAGCCTTTCCTACAAAAAATAAAATGCATTAAATCTCAAGTCATACTTTGTGAATACATTGGTAATCATTTGTGTGTTCCTTCAAACACAGAAAAATGACATGTAACTACAAAATAAAATATAGTTAACCAGAAAACTAAAGATCTGTAACCAGAAAACTAAAGATCTGTAACCAGAAAACTAAAGATATTTAACCAGAAAACTAAAGATATTTAACCAGAAAACATATTAAACACACATTTACTAAATTGCCCTAAATCTTAATACCTTCACCCCAAAAAATATAAAAAATGTCTTTCCCCAAGGTGCATCTACACCTCTCAAACTGCTTTTCTTTTAAACAACGTCTGTTTTAGACTTTAATGGTTTTTGGGGGATGAATCATCCTTCCTCTTTTGGCCCTGACACACAACCAGCAGCTCTCCCTCTCTCTCTCTCTCTCTGCCTCTCTCGTCTCCAGCACGCCTCTAATGCGTCCTAATCCCGGCTGAAGACAGTCGCGGGCTGTGTGTAAGAAATATCTCTCAGGTTTTTCTGCCCCAGTTCATTATTTCTCTTTCTTGTCACTTAGTGTGATAGGTTGGACAGAGGCAGATGAGCAGTGAAGACACAGTCACAAGGCCTTCATCTAGTCTTTAATGCGTGACTTCAGAGATGTCATTTATCTTGTGACTGCAGCAGGCGTCCACAAAACTTTATCTCTAATCATATATTGATGGATTAAAGGGGTCAGGCAGGAGACCAGCCAAGGAAAAATTGCTTATTGACATCAAAATACAGTGCCCCAAAACCTGATAAACATAGGGACAGGAGACTGGAAGTCAGAGAACGAGAGAGAGGGAGAAGAGACGAGCGGAGGGGGGGGGATGAGTTGGGCCATTGTGAATGTTTGCACCCGGTAATTTCCTTCCTTCACAAGAGCCTCTGGTGGTCTGAGCCCTCGGATTGATAAACATTTTTTTTTAAAACAGCTCTTCTGCTTTGCGAGCTAGGCACTGTGCAGTTTACTGCTAGGTGGTGGCTTCCTTCCACGTTTATCTTGACATACACACACAACCACACACAACTGCACCTTATTAATCACACTTAAGTACCGTGTGAGACTGGAACACTCGTGTGTGTGGGGGGGAGGCCTGAACGTGAGCTATTATCCAGAAGCACTGCGGTATAAACTTGGTAGACCCACCACCAGTAGTCCTTTTCATTTGCTTCCTCCCACAACCAAGAGTCAGGTACAATGTTCAGTACAATATAAGTGGAGGCTCATAAAATAAAGAGTTTTTCCGTAAGCATGATTTCCAGAGGGCTATGGAGAGACTATATATATATATATATATATATATATACGAACCAGTAATGAGGCATAATCATATATAGACAACACAGCGTTTGTGGTTATAGAAAATAAGCAATCATGATAAGTGATACCCAAGACGCTGGCATATATCCAGTGTCTGGTTTCATCAAAATAAAGGACATAACAACTAAGTAGTGGTGAAAGCTGGACTGGAATTCAAAGGAATGTCCCTGAAACAACTTCCCTTTACCTTTATTTAACCAGGCAAGTCAGTTAAGAACACATTCTTATTTTCAATGACAGCCTGGAAACAATGGGTTAACTGCCTGTTCAGGGGCAGAACGACAGATTTGTACCTTGTCAGCTCGGGGGTTTGAACTCACAACCTTGCGGTTACTAGTCCTACGTTCTAACCACTAGGCTACCCTGCCGCCCCTATCAAACTATATGTGGTTAATATGTTAATAAGAACTTCAATATGGTGTTAAGATAGACAAACTATTGAGATAGACAAATGTGTAATCAACAGCTCTATATACATGATATTATTTGTACACCTCATAGACCTAAATATTGAAAGAAATATAATGACAATCTGTCACAGGGCATATTAGGCCAGACATTTGAAACCTGTAAATATATATATTTTTTCTTATTTTTTTTATACCAGCAAAATGCATTTGTAGAAAATCTGGTTTGGGATTCTTAGCTAGACCAAAATGCACCTAACTGAATTTACACAATCCATGCAACTATGGCCCAACTCCAAACTACATTTAGGGTAAACTGCTGCGGTCTTATAAGAAAAGCATGTAGTTAGCGACATCTGGCATTTTGAATCAGGGATTCTTAAACAGAATATTACCAAGTGGACTTCGAAGGCCATTTTCAATAATGCTTTCTGAGACAGTTTCTCTGAGAAACTCTTTAATTACGGAGATTCCTTTGCTCATGATGGATTTTGATAAATCGGTGTTTATGATATCTAGGAATTGCAAGGGTGTTTTTTCCTCTCCCTCTTCATCCTTCATCTTTCTTTACTCCTCGCGTGAAAAACGTGTTTGGAGTCTGTAGCAAGCAGCAGTTCCAATCCCAAATAGTGTCAATTCTAACCCTCCACACACTCTGCCAGTCCAGGAAAATTAATACACTTTACTATTACAAGATAAAGCTAGGGGACATATTACACCAGGCATATCTGCAAGCCTATAATACCAGAGTCAGCATTCAATAAAAGACATTTGCAACCAGGCGTTTCTCTCTACAACACTTGCAAAAGATTTAAAAGCTGCTAAATTAGGTGCGGCTGGCGAGCGAAAGGTGCCTGGTAAGCAGGGCGATGCTTACTTAAAATGACAGAGTTGTTTATGAGGGGGGAGCCTCTCTCGCTCCGAGGTGGAGCGCTGCTGGGACAGTTTATGATCCACACACTGGGTTATTTAGCCTCAAACACTGTGCATAATGTTGCCTGACAATCAGCGCACATAACTCACAGCCTTCTTTAAGTGATCTCCCACTTCATAACACCGCCTGCTGAATGCTGATTTCCCTTCTGATCAGAACATTTATCTGATGATTCAACGGCTGTTAGGCTTGGATAATTTCTGCTCTATCCATTTATTTTCGATGTGGTTCAAAGAGCAAACGCTTCTAATTTGTACTCTCATCTGAGAGGTGAACGGAGCATGTTGGAGGTACGGGAACTGTTGCAGTCCAAACTGTTTAACGATACGCTGAGTGTGAACAAGAACGGACATTTATTCGCAATAATATTTTCTCACATTATTGCAGGGCTTCTTTTACGACCCGCATAACTAACCCATGGAGCGATTCAAAATGCAATCCAGCCCCGGTGTGTAGCTATATACAGTATCAGCCATTATACTAGGACCTGTCTAAAAATAAAAACAATAGTAATGAAGGAGGCGATAGTAGTCAAGAGAAAACCTTCAGAGTCTCCCTGTGACGGTTTTGTATCTCATGACTGGCCTGAAGTAGGACACTACATCCAATATGATATGTCCTACAGTACAGGTAGGCTACGTCCTAAAAACGAGTCTAAAGATCAGTACATTCAATCAGTGATAAAAAAAAGTGCATTAATTGTTCAACAACACACACAATGAATAGTATTTAAGTGTATTTCTTGTAAAGAATTAAGTAAGAGCAGTTGTCCATTTTTTCAAATGTGGCACATCAAATGAAGCTATTATCTGAGCTATGTTTCTAATGACTATTCAGATTATCCATTAGCACTGACAGACAACAGGAAACAGGGATTTCAGATGATCCATTAGCACTGACAGACAACAGGAAACAAGGATTTCAGATGATCCATTAGCACTGTCAGACAACAGGAAACAGGGATTTCAGATGATCCATTAGTATTAACAGACAACACGAAACAGGGATTTCAGATGATCCATTAGTATTAACAGACAACAGGAAACTAGGATTTCAGATGATCCATTAGTACTGACAGACAACAGGAAACAGGGATTTCAGATGATCCATTAGTATTAACAGACAACAGGAAACAGGGATTTCAGATGATCCATTAGTATTAACAGACAACAGGAAACTAGGATTTCAGATGATCCATTAGTACTGACAGACAACAGGAAACAGGGATTTCAGATGATCCATTAGTATTAACAGACAACAGGAAACAGGGATTTCAGACGATCCATTAATATTGACAGGAAACAGGATGAATCAGTGTCACCTGAAGGACAACCATCTGCGTCCCAAATGGCGCCCTATTCCCATAGGGCTCTGGTCTAAAGTAGTGCACTATATAGGGAATATGGTGTCATTTGGGAAGCAGACAGGTCTCATCAGAGACCCAGCTCTCTGGAAAAAAAACACTTTAGGGGTGATAAAGCAGGTTTTACAGCCAAACTAAAAGCAGCTGGTGAGGCTGGGCCCTGCTGTGACAACAACATGGTTTATCACATACAAATATAGTGCACTACATTTGACCCGAGCCCTATGGATCCTGGTCTAAAGTAGTGCACTATATAGGGAATAAGGTGCCATTGGGGAATGCAGACTGGGACACCTTAATATTCCAGCACCATCACCATCCAACAGCAGAAAACCGAGGTTGTGTTTTACCACGTCGAGGACATTTTTATCACAGAGAGACATTTACATCAAGGGAAGAATAACAAAACAACAAAGTCGATCTGAAATAAACACTCAGGATCCATCCCCCAAAAATATTTAAAAAAATAAACATTTCCTTGAATACAAACGGTGTTCTTTATTTGGTTCCTAAACAGAGGGCTTCACGCCCTGGCCCAGCCCAGCCAGCGGGGTTGCCATAGTGTAATCTACCTCACGGCCTTGGTAGCTATATTAATTCCATTTCCATATTCAGTGGCTGGGGCAACGTTCCAAATTGTACGCTACTCTCTAAATAGTGCACTCCTTTTGACCAGAACCCATAGGGTAAGTAGTGCACTATGTAGGGAATAGTGTACCATTTAAGATACAACCAGGGCAGTGGGTAGGGGGAGGGCTGAGCCAGGGGGGCCCACCAGGCGCTAGGCTAGGCAGCTCCACAACCTGGGAATACCCCAGAGCCCGCGCTAGCCCCCAACGCTACATAATTCCAGCCAGCCTCATTATTTAGTATGTCACCACTATTTTACATGTTAAAGCCCCTTCCGTCGGCCATCTAATTTATTACTGGAATATCAAACGGGCCAGACTGGAATGGGGTCACCTGAATTCACGTGGAATACATATAGGTACAGTCAGTCAAGTCAAGGTGAAAACCTGTTTCAACAGGATGCATTTATAAGGCATTTTACTGGAATGACCATATCCTGAGAAAATAACAATGGGTATAGGTTGATCTGAATAGCAATAAACTATAAAGTACAATATACTATTACTTTTCTTTTATTCAGATCTTTTACATATTATTGTGTTACTTATAGCTACTTTAATCTTTACGTCCATATAAAAGAAAAGTCAGGTTCTCCTCCAGTAGAGGAAAAGAACAGTGTGGTTGTTGGGTGTTGAATTGGCTTTGATAACACTTAGCTGTAACTATTTCTCGACAGTAACAATAAGACCAACAACAGCAGCAGTGTTAATCTGCCAGTGTCACTTCCTGGTGACAGTGATTAGAGCCTAATCTAGTTTTCTCAACAGAGTTTAATATCTATAGCTATGAATTAGACATTTAATCCACATATGGAATCTGATCTGACATTGGTCATTTTGTGTGTGGGAGGGGGGGAGAGGGGTTGGTGAATTAGTTTCTACCTATTTTTATGGTGATAATCTTATAATTGAATCATAGACCCGGGCCTGTCTTTAGCAAGAAGGCCATTTGAATGTCAGCAGGTTTGTGACTATGCTTAAGTATTGGTTTAGTCACTCACTGATGGAAAAAGCAAGATCCAACAAGTCAACATGAGAGCTTTGAAATGAATGTATGGTAAGTTATTAATTCACATAGCTTCTACTCTGGGTATAAATCATTCGTATCTCAAAATGTCAGATAATTCCTTTAGATAAATAACTGACCCTGACAGCCTGATAATGCACTCCAAGGTGACACAGCACTGTGTGAAATCTTCACGAAGAACACAATGGAAATGATCTGTTTATTGTTTATTGTCTTGAGTCGACTTGGAGACCGACTGCTAAAATCCTCTATAATCTTGAAAAACACATGCTTTTCACAAAAACCTGAGGAGTCAAGAAGCACAGCATGTTGTGCAGTCGGGAACATTACTGTCACTGTGCCTCATTACTACAGTACCACCATACAATCCCCCACAAAAACACCCCAGAACCAGACAGAATGGAAGGAGAGAGAGGGAGAAAGAGAAAGGGACGCAGAGAGAGAGAGGAGGAGGTGAAGAAGAAAGGAATGGAGAGAGAGAGGAGGAGAAGGAGAAAGGGATGGAGAGAGAGAGGAGGAGAAGGAGAAAGGGATGGAGAGAGAAAGAGGAGGAGGTGAAGAAGAAAGGGATGGAGAGAGAAGAGGAGAAGGAGAAAGGGATGGTTAGAGAGAGAGGAGGAGAAGGAAAAAGGGATGGAGAGAGAAGAGGAGGAGAAGGAGGAAGGGATGGAGAGAGAAGAGGAGGAGGTGAAGAAGAAAGGGATGGAGAGAGAGAGGAGGAGAAGGAGAAAGGGATGGAGAGAGAAGAGGAGGAGAAGGAGGAAGGGATGGAGAGAGAAGAGGAGAAGGAGAAAGGGATGGTTAGAGAGAGAGGAGGAGAAGGAAAAAGGGATGGAGAGAGAAGAGGAGGAGAAGGAGGAAGGGATGGAGAGAGAAGAGGAGGAGGTGAAGAAGAAAGGGATGAGAGAGAGAGGAGGAGAAGGAGAAAGGGATGGTTAGAGAGAGAGGAGGAGAAGGAAAAAGGGATGGAGAGAGAAAGGAGGAGAAAGAGAAAGAGATGAGAGAGAAGTAGAAAGGATAGAGAGAGAGGAGAAGAAATAGAAATGGAAGGGGTGAGCGAACGAGGAGGAGAAGGAGAAAGGCCATATGTCAGGGCGCTGCAGGAAGAGGATTGCTAAGCGCTGTGAACATTTTAAAAAAGAAAAAATAGATGTTTTGTGGCTGAAACATCTTGCTTACAGCAGCAGGGTATGATCCAAGCATTATGTGTAAATACATCCGTAGTCCTGGACCCCCCCTCTCACCAAGCGCGCGCGCACGCATGCACACACACACACACACACACACACCGGCATCTCCCAAATGCACCCTCTCTCCTCCCTCCCCTCCCACCCTTCCCCATCTTCTTCTACAGAAGTAAATTATCAAAACTGTGTTTGAAAGTGAATGAAGGGTGACTCGCTCTCTCTTCCTCTCTCCCTCTCTCTCTCTCTCTTCCTCTCCCCCTCTCTTTCTTTCTCTCTCTCTCTCTCTCTCTCTCTCTCTCTCTCTCTTCCTCTCTCTCTCTCGCTCTCTCTCTCTCTCTTCCTCTCTCTTTCTCTCTCCCTCTCTCTCCTTCTCGCTTTGACATCTCTGTTTTTTTCCTTACTTGCCACCGTTTCTGGGCTAGGTGATAACTGCCGGTAATAGGATTAACATTGATTTCTTTTTGCAAGAACAGAGATGTGCCAGTTCCTGCTATTTATTGAACTGCCAGCTTTGAACTGTGAAAACTGACTGCAGGAAAAGACCTAATGCAGCATTTTAAAGGAAAGAAAAGCTTCTGTGCAATTCTTTCTTTCTCTTGTTTTGTTATTCCTGCCTTCTCTGTCTCCTTTGCTTCTGTTGTTGTTGTTGTTGTTGTTGTTGTTGCCCCGGATAAAAGGGAGAATGGGGTGACTGTGTTCTAAACCCTGGTAATGATTATTTATGGACATTGTTTCCTTCCTCTATATCCAGTGGAATGTATGATGACGATTCCACCTGGACTCTGTTATTGTGTTTCACCTTGAAAGGGGAGATCCCATAAAACAGCTTTAAACATTACTAACATCTATCTCTTTTTCTTGTTAATACATTTGATGTGAGCCACAAATAACCTCTATTGAAACACTTCAAGTTATATACCAGGGCGGGCTGCCTAAGTGTTTTTTTTATTTTTTATCGTGGCTGCCTATGTCCCAACAGTAAAATAATTATATATATATATTTAAATACATACATATTTGGGGAAAAAAAAAAAAAATCTGGTTGGACAAACGTTTTCATTGTAAACTTAAATGACTAAAACCAGATACAAAGAATGTCGAAAAGATAATTGGACCTATATTATTATTTGATAAAATAATCTTTAAGAACTAACAATCACCAAAATAAAATCTCGACAGTCAGGGAGAATTTTATTTTTTTAAATCTAAAAATGATGCATTCAGGAGTAGTTTCTTCATGACATGGGGCCCTCATTGATTTTGTTATCACGTTTGAGTCATGCAGACAGCGTAAAGCCATGACAAAAGGTGTTGAACTACAGGAAATTACATTTAAAACAGCAACAGAGAAATCACTAAGACTAACAGGAGGGCCTGTACACATTTTGGTCGGCAACCGCACCGTTGGCCAAGCCCCCTGTCACGCCCACCACGTAAACCCTATTTTGATCCATGAAAAGCCCCGTCTACATATCAAATGAAGACAATACATACACGGTAGTGAGTGCTTTCTCTTATGGATGTCTCTTTCACAGTAGACAAACTCAATAAACGGTAATGTTTCATTGGCTAAAACCGGTGGCTTATAAGAGTAGTACATCAGCCTCTGGTAACCCTTTGAGGCTATGGAATCATCAAACATGTATTCACCTAGACTCATCCATTATATCAGTGTACTCACCTAGACTCATCCATTAGATCAGTGTATTCAACTAGACTCATCCATTAGATCAGTGTATTCAACTAGACTGCTCATCCATTAGATCAGTGTACTCACCTAGACTCATCCATTATATCAGTGTACTCACCTAGACTCATCCATTAGATCAGTGTATTCAACTAGACTCATCCATTAGATCAGTGTATTCAACTAGACTGCTCATCCATTAGATCAGTGTACTCACCTAGACTCATCCATTAGATCAGTGTATTCAACTAGACTCATCCATTAGATCAGTGTATTCAACTAGACTGCTCATCCATTAGATCAGTGCACTCACCTAGACTCATCCATTAGATCAGTGTATTCACCTAGACTCATCCATTAGGTCAGTGTACTCACCTAGACTCATCCATTATATCAGTGTACTCACCTAGACTCATCCATTAGATCAGTGTATTCAACTAGACTCATCCATTAGATCAGTGTATTCAACTAGACTCATCCATTAGATCAGTGTATTCAACTAGACTGCTCATCCATTAGATCAGTGTACTCACCTAGACTCATCCATTAGATCAGTGTATTCAACTAGACTGCTCATCCATTAGATCAGTGTACTCACCTAGACTCATCCATTAGATCAGTGTATTCAACTAGACTCATCCATTAGATCAGTGTGTTCAACTAGACTGCTCATCCATTAGATCAGTGTACTCACCTAGACTCATCCATTAGATCAGTGTGTTCAACTAGACTGCTCATCCATTAGGTCAGTGTACTCACCTAGACTCATCCATTATATCAGTGTACTCACCTAGACTCATCCATTAGATCAGTGTATTCAACTAGACTCATCCATTAGATCAGTGTATTCAACTAGACTGCTCATCCATTAGATCAGTGTACTCACCTAGACTCATCCATTAGATCAGTGTATTCACCTAGACTCATCCATTAGGTCAGTGTACTCACCTAGACTCATCCATTATATCAGTGTACTCACCTAGACTCATCCATTAGGTCAGTGTACTCACCTAGACTCATCCATTAGATCAGTGTATTCACCTAGACTCATCCATTAGATCTGTGTATTCAACTAGACTCATCCATTAGATCAGTGTATTCACCTAGACTCATCCATTAGATCAGTGTATTCAACTAGACTCATCCATTAGATCAGTGTACTCACCTAGACTCATCCATTAGTTCAGTGTATTCACCTAGACTCATCCATTAGATCAGTGTGTCATGATTCATGAACAAAGCTGAGGAGTCAACTGGTTCACAATGATTCATGAACCAGGCTGAGGAGTCAACTGACAGAGAGAGGGAGAGATAGGTAGGTAGAGAGAAAGAGAGAGATAGGCACAGATAGAGAGATATGTACAGAGAGAGTAGACAGAGAGAGAGTTAGGTAGAGAGAGAAAGAGAAAGTGATAGGTAGAGAGAGAGATAAGTAGAGAGAGAGAAAGAGCGAGAGAATGATATTTGTCCCTAAACAGAGAGTACGCAGTTGCAGAAAACCTGATCACTGTGACTGACCCAAACTTAAGGAAAGCTTTGACTATGTACAGACTCAGTGAGCATAGCCTTGCTATTGAGAAAGGCCGCCGTAGACAGACCTGGCTCTCAAGAGAAGACAGGCGATGTGCACACTGCCCACAAAATGAGGTGGAAACTGAGCTGCAGTTCCTAACCTCCTGCCATATATGACCATATGTGACCCGATTCAGGAAACTCGGTGAATGATGTCGCAAGTCGCGACTTCAGAGGAGAGACGTTTGAACGTATCATTTTTTGAATCAAAATGTGTTTGTTTTTTCTCCGAAATTCCTTCTCGAACATGTGAACATTCATCTGCCTTGATAACAAACGTGTATCTGTAAATACGAATACAATGGTTAAATTAGGAGCCTTGTTGGTTAAGCCACAGAAAAAGACAGCAACCAACCCACTAGCCATTTATTGGCTGAGATAATGAGTGGGCTGGACATGCAGAGAGATGAGTTTAGATTGGTCTGCCATACAGAAGGCTTCTGTCTATTTGAGCTCGTCAGTCTGTGTTGTTAATCCTGTCGAATGCTGCTTTTTTAAAATATATTTTGTAGTGGAGCTGCATAAGTGTTGTTCTATGCTATTTGGAGGATCAAGTTTTGAAATCAGTAGAATTAGAGTAAGAGATGGAGAAAACATCTGTCTCCGGATTACATCTTCAAACTAAGGGCAACTGTGGTATGGCATTCCTGACAGAGAGATGCGTCCATCATGCATGATGATGTATACAGGTAAGATAGTCTAGCGTAAGCTAGCTACATTTTCAGATATTACACATTTCTAATTGTTACGTTCCCCAGTTTCTTCTGTGTTGTGGGTTTGTGTGTACGTATGTGTGTATTTCAGGAAATGGCTTCCTGGATTCCCCCAAGCAGCTGATTGGTCGGCCCCATTGCAGATTGGAGCTCTGACCCCGCCCTCTCGTCAGGGGATACAGCTGTCTGCAATTACAAACTCCTTCCCCAGCTGGATAAAAGCCAGTATTCCTTTGTTAGGAGAGAGAACATCTTGGATGTCCTGTGTTGGGTGTTGCTTAGAGACAGTTTTGCTGATAGTATTTTATAGCCGCTACTTGTGAGGTATGTGTGTGCCAATAGGACTGTGTGTTTGATTATTAAAATTTGTCACTAAGTTTGTATTATTGTTTCATTTGTTCCCAGGGGGAAGGGGAAGGCACCTTGGGAATGCTTAGGCAAGACGCCTGTAGGCATACATATACCTGTAGTATGTACTGTCTATGCACACTAGGTAAGACCTGGGTGGACAACCCCCCCTGTATTTTGCTTAGCGTGCCAGGTGGCGTTAAGGTAGTGGGTAGGCAGGTATGGTAGGAGAGGGGGACTTTAACTTTGGTTCCATCCAGCCCCTTTTCCCCATATTACCGTGTTAAGGAAATAAATTCCCAGTAAACGGTAATATTCTCTGCCATCCTTACCCGCACCTACAGTCACATACCTCTTTCACTCCACCTACAGTCACATACCTCTATACCTCCACCTACAGTCACATACCTCTATACCTCCACTTACAGTCACATACCTCCACCTACAGTCACATACCTCTATACCTCCACTTACAGTCACATACCTCCACCACAAGCATTTCGCTACACTCGCATTAACATCTGCTAACCATGTGTATGTGACAAATAAAATTTGATTTGATTTTGATTTGATTTGACCTACAGTCACATACCTCTTTCACTCCACCTACAGTCACATACCTCTTTCACTCCACCTACAGTCACATACCTCTATACCTCCACTTACAGTCACATACCTCCACCTACAGTCACATACCTCTATACCTCCACTTACAGTCACATACCTCCACCTACAGTCACATACCTCTATACCTCCACCTACAGTCACATACCTCTATACCTCCACCTACAGTCACATACCTCTATACCTCCACTTACAGTCACATACCTCCACCTACAGTCACATACCTCTATACCTCCACTTACAGTCACATACCTCTTTCACTCCACCTACAGTCACATACCTCTTTCACTCCACCTACAGTCACATACCTCTATACCTCCACCTACAGTCACATACCTCTATACCTCCACCTACAGTCACATACCTCTTTACCTCCACCTACAGTCACATACCTCTATACCTCCACCTACAGTCACATACCTCTTTACCTCCACCTACAGTCACATACCTCTATACCTCCACCTACAGTCACATACCTCTTTCACTCCACCTACAGTCACATACCTCTATACCTCCACCTACAGTGACATACCTCCACCTACAGTCACATACCTCTTTACCTCCACCTACAGTCCCATACCTCTTTACCTCCACCTACAGTCACATACCTCCACCTACAGTCACATACCTCTTTACCTCCACCTACAGTCACATACCTCTTTACCTCCACCTACAGTCACATACCTCTATACCTCCACCTACAGTCACATACCTCTATACCTCCACCTACAGTCACATACCTGTTTACCTCCACCTACAGTCACATACCTCTATACCTCAACCTACAGTCACATACCTCTATACCTCCACCTACAGTCACATACCTCTATACCTCCACCTACAGTCACATACCTCTATACCTCCACCTACAGTCACATACCTCTATACCTCCACCTACAGTCACATACCTCTTTACCTCCACCTACAGTCACATACCTCTATACCTCCACCTACAGTCACATACCTCTATACCTCCACCTACAGTCACATACCTCTTTCACTCCACCAATATGATCCACAATCAGAGACAACGATAAACAGCTGTCTCTGATTGGGAACCATATCAGGCCAACATAGACATACAAAAACCCCTAGACATACAAAAACCCTAGACATACAAAAACTAGAGTGCCCACCCTAGTCACACCCTGACCTAACCAAAACATATAGAAAAACAGAGATATCTAAGGTCAGGGCATGACACAGCAGCAATATTTGTGACCTGTTACCAAAAGAAAAGGGCAACCAGTGTAAATACAACCTATATTTGTTTATTTATTTTCCCGGTTGTACGTTAACTGTTTGCCCATCGTAACAAAACTGTATATAGACATATGACATTTGAAATGTCTTTATTCTTTTGGAACTTCTGTGAGTGTAATGTTTACTGTACATTTGTATTGTTCATTTCACTTTTGTTTATTATTTATTTATTTATGTTTTCCCGTGCCAATAAAGCCCTTAAATCAAATTTAATGGAGAGAGAGAGAGATGGTGAAACAAAATACCGGCTTCTACATACGTTTAGCTACTCCATGTAAACATGCTCTTATGTTGACTGTATGTGAGAATGAAACAGCTAATGGTTGTTGAATAGAAGTCGATGTATGGTTTTTGTTTTTTATTTCACCTTTTTTTTTTTTTACTGGCAAGTCAGTTAAAGAACAAATTCGTATTTTCAATGACAGCCTGGTGTAACCGATGTGAAATGGCTAGCTAGTTAGCGGGGTGCGCGCTAACAGCGATTCAATCGGTGACGTCACTCACTCTGAGACCTTGAAGTAGTTGTTTGTGGAGCGATGGGTAACAATGCTTTGTGGGTGTCAGTTGTTGATGCGTGCAGAGGGTCCCTGGTTCGAGCCCAGGTAGGGGCGAGGAGAGGGACGGAAGCTATACTGTTACACTAGGAACGGTGGGTTAACTGCCTTGTTCAGGGGCAGAATGACAGATTTTTACCTTGTCAGCTCAGGGGATTCGATCTTGCAATCTTTCCGTTGCTATACAAATCAAATTTCAAATCAAATCAAATGTATTTATATAGCCCTTCGTACATCAGCTGATATCTCAAAGTGCTGTACAGAAACCCAGCCTAAAACCCCAAACAGCAAGCAATGCAGGTGTAGAAGCATGGTGGCTAGGAAAAACTCCCTAGAAAGGCCAGAACCTAGGAAGAAACCTAGAGAGGAACCAGGCTATGTGGGGTGGCCAGTCCTCTTCTGGCTGTGCCGGGTGGAGATTATAACAGAACATGGTCAAGATGTTCAAATGTTCATAAACAGGAAGGATATATATTAGTCCAACGCTCTATCCACTAGGCTACCTGCCACCTGAATGATGGAAGAAGGAAACTCAAACTACTGTGTTTATTTGGTCTTTATTTGCAGAATTCAAACATAAGTACTTCTATAATTGAAAGTAAAGATACAAAAATGTAACAGATAGTGGATTCTGTATTTAGAAAGCTTGTATGTAGTAAAAACACATAAAAGGGGAAGGAAGCCAGCTTCTCGCCTTGTGAGGCTGTTTGGTTCCATGTACTGTCAGTGGTTCCATGTACTGCGTAAGTATTTGCTTGATAGTATCTAGAAAAATGTACTGTAATGACCATCCGATCATGAGCATTTCGCTACACTTGCATTTGCCAACCATGTGTATGTGACCAATACAAATTTGATTTGATTTTTTACCTTGAAGGGGTCGTTTGTGAACATGTCCTCCACTTATACCAATCCCAATTGGCAGAACGTAACAGAACTACTCTGGTTTATTAATCAATAGGAGTCTGGCGTGACTCAAAATCTGACCTTGAACCTACATTATGAGGGCCGTGTGGAGTACAGTGGGACCACAGAACATTCTACCCTGAGAATCGTTGCCCTGAGAGACGAGGACTTCCGCTGAGTACAAGTTCAGGTTACGAACACAGGACGTAGCCAGTATTTTTCTCTCCTGGATCAACTCTGATCTATCACAGACCTGCAAGTGAAGTGAACATAGCCACTCTAGTCACATCAACTGCGGGACAGAGAGTGACACTGACCTGTAGCACCTCCTGCAGTCTTGAGTGACAACTCAAGACTTCATCTGGTACAAGAACGGACAGCCTCTTACCAACCGACAGAGCAAACACATCCACACCAAGAGCCTGCACATAGAACCAGTCAGCAGTGAGGATGTAGACAGCTACTCCTCTGCTGTAGAAGGCTATGTAGATATCTGCTCTCCTGAAGAGAGTCTTAATGTCACATATGGCCCAAAGAATAACTTAGTGTCAATCAGTCCCTCTAGTGAAATAGTGGTGGGCAGTTCAGTGAATCTGAACTGCAGCAGTGATGTCAACCCATCACTAACATCTGATACACCTGGTACATGAAGAACCTCACCAAAAGCATCTGGACAGAGTTACACAATCACTAACATCAGCTTTGAAGACAGAGGAGAATATTACTGTGAGGCCCGGAATGAAAGAGGAGCTTTGAATTCTACAGTGTCTTCCTGGGTTCCTGTGTTGGGAGTGGCGGCAGTCCTGGCTGCTGGAGATCTACTTGTCCTCATCTACCACACACTGAATAGGAGATCCACGAGAGGAAGTGAGGTATACACAGCCCTTCAGAGAGACGCTCAGCCCTAAGTGTATGAAACCATCCAGAGTAGAGAACCACCACCGAACCTGGACTGAAGAGAACCCCCACCAAACCTGGACTGTAGAGAACCCCCACCGAACCTGGACTGAAGAGAACCACCAAAGAGCCTAGACTGAAGAGAACCACCAAAGAGCCTAGACTGAAGAGAACCACCAAAGAGCCTAGACTGAAGAGAACCACCAAAGAGCCTAGACTGAAGATAACCACCAAAGAGCCTAGACTGAAGAGAATCACCACAGAGCCTAGACTGAAGAGAACCCCCACCGAACATGGACTGAAGAGAACCACCAAAGAGCCTAGACTGAAGAGAACCACCACAGAACCTGGACTGAAGAGAACCACCAAAGAGCCCAGACTGAAGAGAATCACCAAAGAGCCTGGACTGAAGAGAACCCCCACCGAACCTGGACTGAAGAGAATCACCACAGAGCCTGGACTGAAGAGAACCCCCACCGAACCTGGACTGAAGAGAATCACCAAAGAGCCCAGACTGAAGAGAATCACCAAAGAGCCCAGACTGAAGATAACCCCCACCGAACCTGGACTGAAGAGAACCACCAGAGAGACTGAAGAGAACCACCATCGGACCTGGAATGAAGAGAACCACCAAAGAGCCTAGACTGAAGAGAACCACCAAAGAGCCTAGACAGAAGATAACCACCAAAGAGCCTAGACTGAAGATAACCCCCACCGAACCTGGACTGAAGAGAACCACCAAAGAGCCTGGACTGAAGAGAACCACCCCTGAACATGGACTGAAGGGAACCACCAAAAAGCCTGGACTGAAGAGAACCACCAAAGAGCCTGGACTGAAGAGAACCACCAAAGAGCCTGGACTGAAGAGAACCACCCCTGAACATGGACTGAAGGGAACCACCAAAAAGCCTGGACTGAAGAGAACCACCAAAGAGCCTGGACTGAAGAGAACCACCACCGAACCTGGACTGAAGAGAACCACCAAAAAGCCTGGACTGAAGAGAACCACCAAAGAGCCTTGCCTGAAGAGAACCACCACAGAACCTGGACTGAAGAGAACCACCAAAGAGCCTTGCCTGAAGAGAACCACCACAGAACCTGGACTGAAGAGAACCTCCAAAGAGCCTGGACCTGAAGACAACCACCAAAGAACCTGGACCTGAAGAGCTGTGGCACAGAAAACTACGGCACCAAATCAAAGACAGGTCTCACACCTCTATTCTATCCTGCTATCACATTGCGTTTACCTAGGATCGTTTAAGATTCTGCATCTGTTCTTACTCTTCGGCATTTCCCATTTGACGGTTGATTACATAATGCATTTTTCTCAGCTAACATGAAGGATGCTGCTAATAGCTTTTAATGTTTTGCTTTTTGCACCAAATGTACATGAAATGTTTTTGTTGTTGTTTACACATGACCGTGCAAATGATTTGTGAACATGACTATATATTGTTCCTATAACGTTATAACGTTACTACATTGGCACTATATTGCTAGTCACGCTTGTTTTATAATTAAACTACACACACACTGGTGATGCGCTGGACAGCTTTTTGTTCACGCACACCTGCCAGCAATTCCTAATAACCTGTCTGCAACTGCCTTACTATATGTGATAAAGTGAAAATCAGATGCCCGCTCCAGACCCGAACCCGCTAATACAGAACATATGCTGTTCAGTCATGAGATAATGGAAAACAAATTGGACAGACATTTTTTTAGATTGGCCTACGTTTCTGCTTATAATTTCCAACATTTTGCTCAGCTATTTGTTAGACATCTTTGTCTCTAATTAGATACATGAAGCTTCTCTTCTGTCATTATTGTTGTCCTAGAAGACGAAATAAACACTTGCTCACCGGAATAATGTCATCAATTGATAGAATGAATGCTTCCTTCCATCTACTTGACATCAGTAAAGTTTGTTTTCTCTTCCCTCTTTGATCTCTGCTTCTCTCGAGGCAAAGACATAAAGGGAAATCAGTTTGATTAGTATTAAGGAAA